>NW_022196415.1:183914-268991 GCF_008641045.1 Pistacia vera
AGGCCTTTTTGAATAATTTGAGCATGTACTTGTTTAATTTGTAGGAGATTATAACAACCATCAAGTGTGGAAATTAATTGGTTTTCCAAGATTTTCTTTTCACGTTGATGTTCAGAGTAGGAAATGGGAGCTTTATCTGTTTTTATTTGTTGAATAAATTCTCTAGGGATATAATATAGGGAACTCCCTGTAGAGAATTTGCGTATGAGAGCTACCATGACAGACAACGTGCTCACCCTTAATACAACTAAGCTTGTATTAAAGAGAGAAATATTTAAGGAAGAAGCATGAAACAGAGCTTTTGCATAATGTAAAAATTAGGGATAAATTTAGGTCCATGAGGTTCAGGCGTCAAACTTTCCAAAGCAAACCTGCAGACAAATGTAATATGTAAAATCATTACATACCCACCAACATAAATATAATATAAATCCACAAAAATATGAAGGATACACAAAGTAAGAAGAAAAATTCAAGCTGCTAAAACATATAAATATTATGATCATTAAGAGATAAAATATATCTAATAAATTTTATAGCAAAACAAAATTTTTGGTCTTATACGCCCATTCATCAAAAAAGCAAATAACAAGTTAGACTCGTTTTACATGTTAGACATAAAATTTTAAATTAATTTTTTCCTTTTTTTTAAATTCAAAAACAAATTTTGATAACCGGATGTGTATTGTAAAATTTACAAGCGTATAAAACGAAAGTTTAAACAAACATAACCCAATATAGTCTAAGTTATCCATTGAATGTAAATTGTCTTAATAATATAAAAAGTAAATTGAGGGGTAAAATGATTATTTAACTTAAATCAATTATTAATATTTGATGGGGGTACACATGTAAAATCAATTTCCATATGGGCAAAACTTTTTGTCTCATCTAATTTAGAGTAAATGACTTTTTTCCATCCAAAATTTATATTCGATTACTTTCCAAAATATACTTTCCTTAGGGTTTGCGATTTGGAAACGAATGGAGATTAAACTGTGATTGCCTTGCAAGCAAAGATTTTATAATTAGTGCTACAACCAATTGTTGTCATTTCCCAATAATTATGAGAATATTGAGGTAATTTCTAAAAAAAAATAAAAAAATCTATCTATATTTTAATATTTGGAAATTCAACTGTATTTTGTTATTCGGAAAATTATATACTAAGTACTAAACTAGTAACATTATCAAATAAAAAATAATAATAGTTAGAATTACTCACAACGCATATACAGTAAAACCTCTCTATAGTCATAATGGTGAGACTAATTAATTTTATTATTATGAGGAAGTTATAATTTAATAGAAGTATAGTTACAAAAATTTCTTATTTTATAATTCATGTTTTAGTAGTACAGTATTAGGATTTTAATTCATGTTTTAATAGTATTATATTTTCAATTCAGCGTTTCAATTGTATATTTTTTAAACGAATAGAAGATCGTATCTTAGAACCAGCAAAGATAAGTGTCTTTGATGGAATTGTAAATACAATTGCTGCATGGTTAAACTGATGTGAAGCCATAGACAATAGCTAATTGTTTTAAACATTACAAAATTAGGATCTCTGATGTCGATGAATTGCAAGTTATAAATAAAGTAGATGAGAAAAATGAAAGAGTCATTGTAGAATTGAGTGATCAGATTTGACAGCTTCACTACACTAATCGAATGAATATTAATGTCTTCCTCAATAATTCAAATGAGCAACAAGTCATATATACTTTAACTGAAAAATAAATCATTGATATAATTACACAAGAAAAGAAAGGAAATAATCATGAGGATGATAGTACGAAAATACAAAAAGTTTCATGCCAAAAAGCTCCAAACATGTTTGAGAAGCTATAAATATTTTGGCTTCAACAAGAACATGTCTATGTTAGTGAGTAATGTACTGGCAAGTTAAAAGATGTGGTAATAGCTCTAAAGTATAAATCATTATCCAAAACAATTTTAAATAAATATTCTATTTCATCTTAAATCTTCAATGTAACAAACAATATATTTTTTTGTAATATACATATAATTATTATTATGTGTAAGAAACCTTCCTTAAGATATAAATTAGAAAAATTATAATTTATTACAATGTGGAGTTTATTCTTATTTATAACTATCTCAAGTTAGGAATATAATTTTTTATGACTATATAGAATTTATTCTTATATAGAGTATCACTATAAAGAAGTTTTACTGTAACAATATTTAAATAAATATAATATATAAAATATTTCAATAGTTATTACATGGTTATTTAGCTCATAAAAATAATAATAGTTAGAATTACTCACGATTGATATAACAAAATTTAAATAAATATAATACATAAAATATTTCAATATATATAACATGGTTATAGTTAGAATTACTCAGGATTGATATAACAATAATTAAATAAATATAATATATGAGTGCGTTGGTTTATTATTTTGGATAGGATTTTGGAAATAATATTGGGTAGTTGGATAGGGGAGTATTACGAGGTAAAATTTAAAAATTTATGAAAAAGCTCATAGGTTTGCTAATTTAATTAAATACCCTAATATATAAAATGACAAAAACACCCCCACCACCTGCAGTGCCAGATTTCGGCCACCACCGTCGGAATCTGACCAAAAAATCATGTTATGACATAGACCAGTTGGATCTGTGTTGTAACGCATTGTTATGGCCTTTTCTGGCCAGATCCACCACGGATCTGGCCGGAAAAGGTCAGATCTACGGCCTATTGTGGCCGCAACGGCCGGAAAAGGCCAAAACGATGACCAAAGATATGCCCGTCGTTTTTGGTCAACGATGGCCAAGATTTGGCCGTCGTTGACCTGAACGACGGCCATTTCACGGCCAGATCTGGCCTTTTCTGGCCAGATCCGTGGTGGATCTGGTCGGAAAAGGCTAGATCGGTGAACTTTCGGCCATTTCTAGTTGGCAGATAGGCCGTTGTACAGATTCCGGCTATCACCGACGGTGGTTGTCAGAATCTGACAAGTATGGGTTGTAGGGGTGTTTTTGATAATTTTTAAACTTTTTTTTAGGGTGTATTTGATGAAATTAATAACCTTATGAGGTCTAAAGTAATTAAAAAAATAGGATAATATTTCTGAAATAATGTGACAAATATGATTTGGAGAATAGGATTGGAAATATGTATAAAAATAATAAGCCAAACACTAGAAAAGAATAAGATTTAATCCTGAGAATAAATCCACAAATAATTCTTATTTCAATTTTCTTGCTTCATTTTCTTCTTCCTCTTCTCTCAACGCTCCACCGTCTCCCCCACGACCTTCTCTTCAGGTTCCCGGTAACTCTCCTTTACAATAGCTTTACATTCTTTGAATTTGTTTGCTGGGTTTTAGTTTAAATTTGGTTCTATACTTCTGTAGATTAATATAATCCTGATTCATTGCTTGTAACTATTCAATTTACTGATTCATGAATTATATTATTTTTCTGTTTTAATTTAATTTTTTTTTCTGGGTATGAGTGACATATGTGATATCTAGAGCAAGGACTTTTTTTTCCTCTTTGTGGGAGCTGAAATAATTAAGGTTTTGTTGTTTTTGAATGCTGGTTGTGCTAATTAAGAGCCAAAAGTATAGTGTGTGTTGGACTTGAGAGTGCTTTGGGAACTGCCAGAAGTGCTTTTAAATTTTCAAAAGTGGCTTTGGGTTAATTTTGTGGAGCTGGGTTTGAAATTGATTTTGAAGGAAGTGTTTTTTTAGTAGAAGTGCTTTTCATAAAAGCACTTAAGTGTACCTTTCTGAAAATGTTTATTAAGTGTTTTTTTAAAACTCACTTTACTCTTTAAGAGCTGTTTGTTGCCACGAGATAAATAGAGAATTATCTAGTGCTTCTCCCAAAAGCACTTGTTTAAAAGCATTTTTATTGGTTTCAGCTAGACACTACAATAGAGCTTACAGCTTTTAGCTTTTAACTATTTGACAACATTTTCCAGAGGCACTTCCCAAACTCCCTATGATTATCTGGCAAAATTGTGGCTCTTTGTAGTTGATGGTTCACTACTTTCTTATTTTGAATTGCAGTTAAAAAAAGATTTCACTCGGTTAATTTCTGAAATTTGACAAAAGGGCAAAAGCATACTGTTGATGTTAGGGGAGATTATACTGCCGTCCTGAATGGTTTCTTGAATAGAATGTTGGGTTCTGTTTGTTTCCTGAAGTATGTGCTCAAGCTAAACCTCAATATACAATACAGTGATACACGTTAACAGAGTGGTCTTCAACTTGTTTCTTGATACTTTCATACGCATATCAGTACTAACATTCTGAGTTTAACTTTGAATTTATGCAGGTTTCCTTCACCTCAACATGATGGAAAAGGTATACATTATTTGATACAAGGACTATTAGTGTTTGAGATAGGGGTCAATTTGGAATGATGTAAAATGAAGCAAATGGGGGTGCCAAAACTTAGGAAATGAAATAAGTAGGGTTATATGTTTTAATTGACACCATGTAATCTTTTATCTGAGGCATAAGGTGGCTCTGCCACCGGGAACTTATGCTCAAATTTACATATTTGCTCTATTTGCTGGGAAAGGCATAGCCTAAAATCCACTCTCTCATTGCAGATATTATGATTACAGTGCTAGCACCAATCTTTCTTGTTAGGTCTTTAGGGTGAGATGACCTACTTAGATTCTAGTTTATCAAGGGGAATAAGTTCTTCTAGCAGGCATGTTATAGTGATTTTATCTTCTAGGATTTGAAACATTTTTTGGTTGGGCGTTGTCTGGCAAAAAAAAATTCAACCATTGTAAGAATAGGTTATAAACTTGACTTCGATGAATCTTTGAATGCCTTCTACTTGTGAGTTATGGGACAATGTTGGATTGATTTGATTACTTTCGTTTACAAATGATTATCTGGACTCTTTGTTCAGAGAACTTAGATTCTTGTTCTCTCTGATGTAACTCTTGGCAATTATGTCACTTCTTGATATTGATTTTTATCACGGTTTAGAATTTGACATTGTAGCATAATTGTTGCAGTGAGAAGTTCCATTTTAATTGACACATTTCTGTATCTACTATGGATGCTACGGAAAGAGAAACCAAGTCTAGGAATTCAGACCGTATATCTGTAGAGAACAACAAATCGTCGGTTCAAATAAAGGTATTGTTCTTTGCTAGAGCTCGAGATTTAACCGGTTTAAGTGATTTGCCACTGGAAGTATCATATGGTAGTACAACTGAAGATTGCTTGAACAAGCTTGTTGCAAAGTTTCCAAGCTTGGAAGAGGTCCGTGGCTGCATGGTTCTTGCTTTAAACGAGGAATATGCAAATGACTCGATTATTGTTAAAGACAAAGATCAATTGGCCATTATCCCTCCTGTAAGTGGTGGCTAATTATTTGTATTCATAAAGAAAATAGAAGAAAACGAAGTTGATGACTATATATATTTATTTTATCTTTAAAAGAAAAACAAATGACCTTAAACAATTTTATTCTCTCGTCAGTGGAGTTATTTTTTACACACTTCATATTCAGCATTTTTTTCTTTTTTCTTTTGTGGCTTGATTTAATGCAATTAAGACGTGTATGCTATAAGTAAATATCTGCACAAAAATGAGTGCTAATTTTAGGATGAGTGATCAGTTTAATTCAATTTCTATTAGATGCTAGAGGAAATGTATCTCAAGTACACCAATAAGTAGATATCAGAGGATTAATCATCTATATATCTATATAATCTTGAAGCCCACCCTCTCTATTGATCGCCATATGGACTCCACGTAGGATTCCCAAAAATCTCTATAATTGTTACAAGTGTTGTATGTTATATGTTATTGGTTTAGTTTGATTCATTGTTTTTGTTGAATTGAATGTCAAAGGTTACAGATGTGGGTGTCCCTTCACATACACATCAACCCAAACGTTTTACATTCGCATTAAATATCTTTTGATTCACTGTTTTTGTTGAATTGAATGTACAGATGTGGGTGTCCCTTCACATTCATTGTTTTTGTTGTGTGTACAATGGTCATCGAAAAATTCCATCAACACAACCTCTCATCTCCAGATCACATCCACCACCTGCTTGAAGAAACGCCTCACTCAGCATCCCCGGCCCAACACAGAACACATTGTGCGCATTGGGGATGATTTCCGATGCCACCACACCAAAACCCCTCTATCGACCTCTTTTCTGTTTTTTTGTTTGATTTTTTGATTTTGTTTTTGGTTCTTGTATTTTGTTTTCTGTTATTATTGGTATTATCATTGAAATGTTGCAATTTTAGGTGGTGGTGGTTGGGTGGCTGCTATGGCAGATTTGAGGTGTGGTGGTTGTGATATTTGGAATGGAGTGATAATTGAGAAATAGGTTTGTTTCATCTGCTCAGTCTATATTGAGACAAACCAATTTTAAAGGTGCGAAGTTACTAGGTGCTAGCTTCTTTGATGCAGATTTAACAGGTAAATTCTTTTCTCAGGGAATAAAGTAATGAGGTTTTATTTTATATTTGATCTTTGCTTTATTCCTCATCATCAAGCAACAAATTAAATTCACATGAGTATGGCTGTTTCCAAGCGGCATTGATTCCACATTACAAATGTGTTTGAGCTTGAACTATCTAGCTTAGAACGAACAAATCTATATAATGTTTCCGTTTGAGGGCTATAGCATATAGTAATCATCAGAAGGCGCTTTTTTGGGGGGCTAATTTAGTAGTGTCTATTATCTATTGCTTTTCCTTTTTCGTTTATCAGGGGCTGATCTTTCGGATGCTGATCTAAGAGGGGCAGACTTTTCATTGGCAAATGTGACAAAGGTGAATTTATCTATTTATGCTTTTCAGATTATTCTCAATAATTGCATATAAAATTTCTGTGCTACAGCTATGTTTTCAGCTGCTGGTAAGCAGCCAGATCTTGAAAAGCATGTAGGTGTCTGTTTGGGCAGCGCTTATATCTGATGAACTCTATGAGGTTATTTTAAATATATTTAATTTAGTGTATATATATATATATATATTCTTTTTTTTCTTTTTAATTAATTCTGTTTCTTTTAGACCAAAAATGTAATGTTCTTTTTAGCTAGTATACTTGGGAGGTATAAAATGAAAACTCACTAAATATATCATAGAAAAACATATATGGATATATGTATAAGGTAGTGGGCCTAAAAATAGCATTACTTTTATATACAAATCTCTACATCAAGTACCATATTCACAAAAATAAACTCAAAAATACAGTCCGACAGTGTTGCCTTTCTCCTCTGCTACTTGACGTCCCATCTGACTGCATCTCATCTACTATCTGCAAAAACAGTGAAATTAATGGGTTGAACACTAATTGCTCAGTAAGTAAAACTCACAATACTTCTATTCTTTCTTCGTTACTCAGATTCTGAATTTTCTTTCCTTACACCAAGCTTTTTTATTCTGCTTTGTTTCCTACGATTCTAGTTTCTCACTTATCGATATGTAAACACAAATAGGAAAACTAACTCGGGATAGTAGAAATGGCATGATGCATAAACTTTTTCTATGCAATGCATTTTCTTTTTTCTTTTTCTGTTTTCTTATTCTGTTTTTCTTTCTTTTTCTGCGTTTTTTTTTTTTTTGTTTATTTTTTTTTGTTTTTCTATTCTTTTATTTATTTCTTTTTTATTCTTTTATTTCTTTTCTTTTTTATTCTTTTATTTCTTTCTTTTCTATTATTTCTTTGCCGATCGGATTCGGTTGAGGCATGGATTCGGAACCCTGGCCGCGTGAGTGTATTTTCAAATTCTTTCTTGGGTACAGTCTTCATCCACATGCACTTCTTACGAACTGTACAAATTCTTCTTTCTTATTGTAAGGCCGCTCACTAAAGGCGGCGTGCATGCGAGGTTATTCTTCTCTGACACTCATGGGCTCCCCATCGCAACAACCTCCTCTTCTCTTCTCTTTTTATATTTCTTTAAGTAAAATTTCAGATTTGAATTGTTCTTTAATTATATTTCTTAAAACAATAAATCTATATTTAATTGCTTTTCTTTCTTTTTCTTTATTCTTTAATGTTCTCATACATGTATATGTGCATGTAAATATGCTCATTCTTTGCTATTCTTTCTAAATGCAAATGCTCAAATGTAAAAATGAATTATGACATATAAATATATCATTATGGAACTAGTATTCTCTACCAACAACATTTCCATAACAAAGTAATAATCCAATATACTCATTTATATACACTTTCTTTGACATTTCATCAAACACTTTACATGCACATATAAACCCTAAATTGGTTATACTTCCACATATCTCTCAAGTCATCAAAATTGGAGCAAACAACTCCCTAAAGCCAACAATCAACCTAGTCGAATTTCATCCTCCACCTTTCTACATCCATTCTTTTATTTTTTTCATCCAAAATCCCATCAACTCAACACATACAAATATATCACTTCTCATCACATACCAATAAATCAATTCTCATCACATACTAATAAATCAATTCTCATCACATACTAATAAGTCACTTCTCATTAAATACTAACAAATTACTTTTCATCACATATAATAAATTACTTCTCATGGCCATGAAATTTACATATCAAACAACCTTAATTTTCAATCCATAATTCTCATCATCCAAACACACATACAACATATAAAAAGTTCTCTATACAAGTATTTATCCAATCAAAGCTAAAGTTGGATTTACTTACCTTGAATTTGAGCAACTCCAACACTATAATCTCTCTTTGGTAGAATTCCCTTTCCTCTTTAAACCCTAAGCATATAAAACCATAAGAATTCAAAACTTTAAAATTTAATCTCACATCTTGGTGCAAGAATCTTACCTTTGAATGCTTAGGATTGAAAATCTATTAAAATCTGGCCAAAATCCTATGAATTTCCTTGGAAATTTAGTGAAGAAATTTGAGAGAATTCAGGGTGAAGGTGGCGTGAACTATGGGTGGAGTGGCTAGGGTTTCTCTTCTTGAATTCTTATTACATAATAATATATATATAGTTTTCCATTTTACCCTTGCACTTTCTAAAAATTTCATCTATGTCTCTTAGTCAATTGCAAAAATGCCCTCATTTTTATTAATTTCTCCATGTTATTTTACTTTTCACTCCCCACTTTTTCAACTAATGATGAATGAAAATACCATTTTACTCCTAATAATCTTTTAAAGAATTTCCTTAACACTTGTCTAAGATAACTTTAACAAAATTTAATTAAGGGTATTAGGGCATAAATAAAGCTACGTACCTTCATGTGGGCGTTACAATTCTCTCCCCTTATAAGAATTTCGTCCCGAAAATTCAAATGAACAATTCGGGATAGCGGTTCTGCATATCTCGTTCTACTTCCCATGTAGCTTCTTCTACTTTATGATTCCTCCATAGGACTTTTACTAATGGAATACTCTTGTTTCGGAACTCCTTAACCTTTCTGTCCAATATTTGCACTGGGCGCTTCTCATAAACAAGATTTTCTTCTAAGTCCACTTCTTCTACGTCCACTTCTTCTACTTTTAATATATGGGAGGGATCACTAACATATCTTTGAAGCATGGAGACATGGAACACATTATGCACTCTATCCATATTTGGTGGTAGCACCAATTTGTAAGCTACCTTTTCCACTCGTTGTGACACTTTAAAGAGACCAATGTATCTCGGAGCTAGCTTCCCTTTTCCGCCAAAACGCATTATTCGCTTATAGGGGGAAATTTTAATAAACGCCTTGTCACCCACTTCAAATTCTACATCTTTTCTCTTTAAATCTGCATAACTCTTTTGTTTGTCTTGGACTTGTTTCATTCTATTTCTGATCAACTTGATATCTTTTATCATTTTTTGAGTTATCTCGGGCCCAAGAGCTATTTCCAAAGCGTCTTTCTCTCCTACTTCATTCTAATGCAGTGGGGACCTACATCGTCTACCATATAAGACTTCATAAGGAGCCATCTTAATGGCGGACTGATAACTGTTATTATAAGCAAATTCCACCAATGGTAACATCTCATGCCAAGTCATTTTATAATCCATACAGCACACTCTCAACATATCCTATCCTCAAGTACTTGATTTGTTCTCTCAATTTGACCATCTATCTGAGGGTAGTATGTTGTACTAAATGCTAACCTGGTACCCAAGTTTCTTTGTAGACTGGTCTAGAAAGTTGACACAAATCTGGAATCTCTATCTGAAGGAAATTCTTTAAAACATTGTTAGGGGTAAAATGATCATTTCACTCATAATTAGATGAATGAGTGGGGAGTGAAAATAAATAGAATAACATGGAGAAGATAATAGAAATGAGGACATTCGTGTAATTGACTAAGAGACAGAGAAATAATTTTTAGAAAGTGCAAGGGTAAAATGAGAAACTATATATATTATTATATGATATTAAGAGTTCAAGAGGAGAAACCCTAGCTACTCTTCCCCTCCATTCACGCCACTCTCTACCCAAATTCTCTCAATTTTCTTTACTAAATTTCCAAGGAAATTCATAGGATTTTGGCTAAATTTTGGTAGATTTTCAATCATAAGCATCCAAAGGTAAGATTCTTGCACCAAGAAGCGAGATTAATTTTTAAAGTTTTGAATTCTTATGGTTGTATATGCTTAAGGTTTAAGAGGAAAGTGAATTCTACCCAAGAGAGATTTTAGTGTTGGAGTTGCTCAAATTCAAGGTAAGTAAATCCAATTTAACTTTGATTGGATAAATACTTGTGTAGAGTAATTTATTTTATGTTGTATGTATGTTTGGATAATGAGAATTATGGATTAAAATTGAGGTTGTTTGATATGTGAATCTCATGCCATGAGAAGTGAATTATTAATATGTGATGAGAATTGATTCATTAGTATGTGATAAGAATTGGGTCATTAGCATGTGATGAGAATTGATTCATTAGTATGTGATGAGAATTGATTTATTAATATGTGATGAGAAATGATGTAATTATATGTGGAGTTGATGGGATTTTGGATGAAATATGAAAGAATGGATGTGGAATGGTGGAGGATGAATTTCGGCTAGGGTGGTTGTTGGCCTTAGGAAGTTTTTACTCCAATTATGGTGGCTTGAGAAAGATGGAGAAGTGCAGACAACTTAGAGTTTTGCTTGTGCATAAAAAGTGTTTGATGAAATGTTAAAGTGAAATGCATATATATATAGTTCCATAATGATATCTTTATATGCTATAATGTATTCTTATATTTGAGCATTTGCATTTAGAAAGAATAGCAAATAATGAACATAATTACATGCACATATATACATGTATGAGAATATTAAAGAATAAAGAGAAAAAAAGAAAATAAATTAAATTTAGAATTATTGTTTTAAGAAATATAATATAATTCAAATTTGAAATTTTATTTAGAGAAATGTAAAAAGATAAGAGAAGAGAAGGTTGTTGCGATGGGAAACCCGTGAGTGACCGAGAAGAAGAATAGCCTACATGCACGCCGCCTTTAGTGAGCGGCCTCAGAATAAGAAAGAAGAATTTGTACAGTCCATTAGAAGTGCATGTGGATGGGGACTGTACCCAGCAGAGCATACCTACATACACGTCGCCTTTAGTGAGCGGTCTCAGAATAAGAGAGAAGAATTTGTACAGTTCGTTAGAAGCGCATGTAGATGAGGATTGTATGCACTCACACGGTCAGGGTTCCGAATCTATGCCTTAACCGAGTCCGATTGACAAAGAAAGAATAGAAAAAAAAACAAGAAAGAATAGAAAAGAAAAGAAAAGAAAGAAAGAATAGAAAAGAAAAGAAAGAATAAAAAAGAAAAGAAAGAAAGAAAACAGAAAACAGAAAAGAAAGAAGAGAAACATAAAAAGAAAGAAACGCAGAAAAGAAAGAAAAGCAGAATAAGAAAACAGAAAAAGAAAATGCATTGCATAGAAAAAGTTTATGCATCTGTGCATATGCATCATGCCATTTCTACTATCCCGAGTTAGTTTCCCTATTTGTGCTTACTTATTGGTAAGTGAGAAACTAGAATCATAGAAAACAGAGAAGAATAGAGAAGTTTGGTGTAAGGAAAGAAAATTTAGGATCTGAGTAACGGAGAAAGAATAAAAGTGTTGTGGGTTTACTTACTGAGCAATTAGTGTTCACTCCGTTGATTTTCACTGTTTTTGCAGGTAGTTGATGAGATGCGGTCGAGTGAGACGTCAAGTAACGGAGGAGAAAGGCAACATTGCCGGACTATATTTTAGAGTTTATGTTTGTGACTTTATTACTTGATGTAGAGATTTGTGTATAAAGAAAATTAGTTATGGGCATTATGAGTTTGTGGTAATGCCTTTTGGGTTAACCAATGCCCCAGCAGTCCTCCTGGATTTAATGAATCAGGTGTTCCATGATTGTCTTGATCGATCTATAGTTGTTTATTGATGACATGTTGGTTTATTATAAGACAAGAGAGGAGCATGAAGAACATTTAAGATTTGTGCTACAGCGATTAAGAGATAATAAGTTGTTTGCCAAATTTTCTGAGTGTGAGTTTTGGCTGAATCAAGTTATTTCCCTGGGCCATACTGTCTCAAAGAAAGGTATATCAGTGGATCCTAGTAAGGTGAAAGCAATTCTCGAGTGGCAAAAGCCGAATACAGTAAATGAGGTTAGAAGTTTCTTGGGGTTAGCAGGCTATTACAGGCGGTTTGTAGCAGGATTTGCCCAGTTGGCTAAGCCACTTACAGCTATGACAAAACAGAAAATGCCTTTCATATAGTCGGATGCCTGTGAAAAAAGTTTTCAGGAGTTGAAAGGAAGATTAACCACAACTCTTATCCTAGTGTTACCACAACTCTTATCCTAGTGTTACCACAAGAGGATGTAGACTATGATATTTATACAGATGTCTCACTTCAAGGACTTAGTGTAATGCTGATGCAGTTGGGTAGGGTAATACCTTATGCTTCTCGACAGTTGAAAGAATATGAGACGAGATACTCTATGCATGATTTAGAGTTGGCCGCTGTAGTTTTTGCACTAAAAATATGGAGGCATTACTTATATGGAGCAAAGAGTAATATTTATACTGATCATAAGAGTTTAAAGTATTTCTCTATCCAAAGGGAGTTGAATATGAGACAAAAGAGATAGTTATAGCTGGTAAAGATTATGATTTTAAGATTAAGTATCAGCCTGGAAAAGCTAATGTAGTAGCTGATGTCTTTAGTAGAAAAACCTATTTCTCCCGACTCACAATGCAGAAAGAATTATTGGAAGAATTATGTAGGGAACAGATTGAGATGATACCAGGAAGGATTGGTAGGTTGGAAATTCAGCTTACTTTACTGAAAGAGATTAAAGAAAAGCAAGTTGTCGACGAGTGGTGTCAGAAAATAAGTCGACAAGTGTTGGAAGGCGAGATATCAAAATTTCACCTTTTAGATGGCATCCTTTGTTTCCGGAATCGCATATGCATTCCTCAAGATGTTGAGTTGAAGAAGAAGATTCTTGAGGAGACTCATAACACACCATATACTGCTCATCCTGGAGGAACCAAGATGTATCAAGATCTAAAAAAGAGTTATTGGTGGCCAGGTATGAAGAAAGATATCGAAGATTATGTAGCTAAATGCTTGATCTGTCAACAGGTTAAGGCAGAACACCAGAGGCCATTGGGATTGCTTCAGCTACTCAGCATTCCTGAATGGAAATGGGAAGCTATATCAATGGATTTCATTACAGGCCTTCCAAGAGTTCAAAAAGGGTATAATGCGAAATGGGTAATAGTAGACAGATTAACAAAATTAGCGCATTTTCTTCCAGTAAAGGATAGTGCCACAGCAGATCAGTTGGCCTAGATTTATATTAGAGAGATAGTTAGACTCCATGCGATGCCCAAGACAATAGTATCAGATAGAGATTCTAGATTTGTTTCAGCTTTTTGGACTAGTTTATAGAGAAACTTGGATACCAGGTTAGCATTTAGTACAGCATACCACCCTAAGACGGATGGATTTTTTATTTCTAGATTCTGCAATTTGTCAGGACCTCAAAGTACAGTGCAATGAGAACTATGTGAATGTAGATCCAACCAATACAAAATGTGTAGCTGCTTATGAACTTTACGAAAAAGAAAGATGATTAGCAGTCCTGTTCCTATTTAAAAACAAATAATTTTCTTCAAGCTTCCCAGAAATGACTGATTAATTTTATTTTTAAAATTCCAGTGCGTTAAAGATTTATTTCGCAATGACTTTTTTAGCCGAAATGTACTTTTGCATCGTCGGATATGGACCAAAGAGAAATGCCTCGCAGAGCTCTGCAAGAAAATCCTGGGAATCTTATCCTTTCACCACTGAAAATTCCTGATTTATGGTGCCGGGTTGACATTTTTTCATGATACTCGGGTGAAATGAGGACGTTTACTCCTACCCAAGTTCTGGGAATGTTGTTTTCAGATTTGAAAAGCATAGCTGAGAAGAATCTCAATGCAGCTGTAGTGGACTGCTGCATTGGAATTCCTGTTTATTTCACTGACCTTCAAAGAAGAGCTGTGTTGGATTCAGTCATAATTGCAGGTCTGCATCCTCTCTGCTTGATTCATGAAACTACAGCCACAGCATTGGCTTCTGGTATTTATAAGATTGATTTGCCGGAAAATGACCAATTGAATGTTGCCTTTGTGGATGTGGGGAATTCAAGTTTCCAAGTGTGCATAGCCGGGTTCAAGAAGGGTCAACTTAAGATATTGGGTCACTTATTTGATCGGTCTTTGGGTGGTAGAGATTTTGATGAAGCTGTGTTCCAGCATTTTGCAGGCAAGTTCAAGGATGAATACAAGATTGATGTTTTCCAGAATGCCAGGGCCTGCCTTCGTCTTAGGGCTGCCTGTGAGAAATTGAAGAAAGTTCTTAGTGCCAATCCTGAGGCACCTTTGAATATTGAATGCTTGATGAATGAGAAGGATGTGAGGGGTTTCATTAAGAGGGATGAATTCAAACAAATTAGTGCTCCAATTTTGGAACGTGTGAAGAGGCCTTCAGAGAAGGCTCTGGCTGAAACTGGGCATTCAGTCAAGAATATTCACATGGTTGAGGTTGTTGGTTTGGGCTCTCGTGTTCCTTCCATATTGAAGATCTTAACAGAATTCTTTGGGAAGGAACCTAGGCGTACAATGAATGCAAGTGAGTGTGTTGCTAGGGGCTGTGCTTTAGAATGTGCAATCCTCAGTCCTACATTCAAAATGAGAGAGTTTCAGGTAAGAATCTTTCCTTTTCTGACTGGATTTTCATGTGTTTTTGTTTTTTTTGGGTGCCTTGAATCTTGGTTTAAAATGACATTAAGAGGCGGAATTTTGGTTTTTACTAATGGTTACACGTCTCGGATGTCAAGATTAAAGCTGTATTTTTTTTTCTTAATTTTGTATTATGGTGTTTTTTTTTTTTCCATGATATTTATTGAGAGATATTGAAGGTCTGGAAAAGGTACCATTATTTTTTCTCGCTTTTTAATATCTTCTTTTTTTTTTTTCAAAGAAAGGTCTGGGTATGCTGTTGTTTTTAAGGCAGTTGTTTGTTTAAATGTCGGGTCTATGCTTCTTTTTTTCTTGGTTTATTTTCCTGAAGCAGTCTTTGTGGTTTTGGATGGTTGAAGTTTAGTGTTTCAGTTCATATGATATTAATTTTCTCCTTCTGTACACTTGGTGATACTATGTCATAGTAACTCAATGTTTAATCATTGAGTAAAACGTTGTTCGTCAGGGATAGAAAATTCAATGACAAAACCTTTTACTAGGACGAGTAGAAGGCAGTTTGTGTCCTTGAATTCTCTGTTCCTGATGAGCGACCTTTTACTCTCTTTTTGGCCAAGGCAATTCTGATCCATGTTGTGCTTTAATTGCGACTAAGTAGGTATAATGTTTCATGTTATGATTTAATCAGATTATGCATAAAAATGATCAATAATGGTTCTTCATTTGTGGCTGTTTCTAAAGGTAAATGAGAGCTTCCCATTTTCAATTTGCATTGTCATGGAAAGGCTCTGCCCCAGAAGCTCAAAATGAAGCAGCAGATAATCAGCAAAGCACTATTGTTTTCCCAAAGGGAAATCCAAAACCCAGTGTTTAAGGCATTGACTTTCTACAAGGCAGGTACATTCACTGTAGATGTTCAATATGCTGATGTGAGCGAGTTACAAGCACCCAACTATGCTTTAGAGCAATTTAGGTGGATGCTATTTGTAGCTGAATATTGATCATTTGCTATTAGAATAATGGGAGTAGGCATTAGAATTGTTTGTAGAGATTTATTTGCTGTTTTGTGTGGAGGACTTGGTTGGAAACTATCAGAAGATTGTGCGGGAAGAAAAACTTATTTCCATTCTAAAGATTGTAATTCTCAAGATGCTCTACCATGATTATCAACAGCAGTTCTTTTGCTATTATCAAATTCTTTATCTTCTAGAGTTTACAACTTCTAGGTGCTTGCTTCTTGTATATAACTGGTGTACATAAATCATAACAATTGTTTAAAATCTAATACTAAGATGGTGAGAACTTTTCGTGGACCAATGTTTTCATGAATATGTTCAAAAATGGTTATACTGCACCTGGAAACTGGAAAGTATATTGTTAAAGGAATTTCACCGTGTGAAGATTATGGAATCTACTACATGTAGTGGAAATCATTGATTGATGAAAGGCTCAAAGAGTTTATGATAAGAACCCATAAAAAACTATCTCCAATCAAATTAACAAATCACATGTGATGAACTCGGACAAACTTGAGTCAACTAAAACTCAATCGCATTGAATTGCTTTCATATGGGTAAGGAAAGCTATTGGAAAAGTATACTTATTCGGTTATTTGTTTAGTAAGTATCAACCATTGTTTTAAAACCCGGACAGGAGGGCAATCCGTTTTGTTGTCTGGGTCACGGGTCAACCGGTTGGATCGATGACATCAGCAACAATTTTATTTTTAAAAAATTACATATTATCCCTCAAATTTTAATATATTACAAAAATTCTCCTAAAAAAGTCAAATCAATCCCTAAAATATTTATATATTTCAAAAATACCCCAAAAAATTACCAATTAATCCCTAAACTTTTGACATATCTCTAAAATACCCCTATAAAATTACAAATTAACCCTTATAATTTTAAAATGTTACAAAAACCCTTATAATTTCAAAGACCTGAACTGGACCGGAGAAGCTACTGGGTCCTGGTCTTACTGGTCTGACCAGCCGATCCGGTCTGGTTTTTAAAACAGAAGTATCAACTACTCATTTAATTCAATCGTTCTGTCAATGAAAGAAGGGTAACATAAATCGGTTGAATTTATATTAAACAACAAAAGGAAACAAACTTTTAGATAATAGCTTGATTCAATGGTTTGTCATTTTTACATAATAACAACAAAAATATTGTAATCACGTGATAATTGATAAGGTGATCTTATAGCAGATTAAATATAAATCTGCAGAAAATAATATATTACTTTGAATTATATTAGGTGTTTAATTGTATATGGTTTGATTGGTGTGTGGTAAAACAAATAGTACATTTTGTGTTTGAATTGAAGTCTTATTGCTGTTGCAAATCAACGACAAATAGTTTATTATGGTGATTATAATATGCAACAAGAGTTTATTATGATTTTTGCGTTTGTAATAAAGCTAAACCATGATAAGAAATCCACCAATCACCATTATTATACCAAACCAATTTTAATTGTAATAAGTCACTTGCCAAACCATAACTTAAATGGATGTTTAATTGAAATAAGCAAGTTGTCGAACAACAACTTAAATAAAAATAAAAATAAAAATTTAATAAAATCTAACAAATCTAAATGGTTAGGCTTCTTGATGTTTATAAACATCACATTGTTCAACAAACATCACATAGTTCAAAATATATTGAATATTCAAAGTTATTAGCAATATAACAATAATTTGCAAAAATATTGTCATTAAAATACATATGAACTAAAAGATTAAATGTTTCTGTACTCTCATTCAAAATTGAATAGTACGTCCTACCAAAATCCTTTGGATGCTCATCTTCAAATTCTAATACTCTCACATATTATTTTTTCTAAAAATTTCCAAGTCATGTTCTTATCTGAATTCCAAGTTTAGACAAATCTTTGTGCATAAATTTTTAAACATTTGTTTGCAAACTGTTTCAACAACACCCAATAAACACAGCCGTGCAACGGGCGGGCTTTCCATCTAGTTAATGTATAATCCCGGAAAAAAAAAAAAGATTGATGTACTCATTCATAGAAATTTAGGAGAAGAACTGTATCTAATATGATACATCATATCTTGCTATAGAGAATAAAGCTGGAAAAGTAACTCGCCCGGCCCGACCCGCGGTGGGTTACGACTTTTGGCGGGTCGGTCCTAACCCACCCGCCAACAAAGGCAAGCCGGGTTAGGCCCGCCATTTTTGGGGAAATGGCTGGCCCAACCCGGCCCGCTAACCCTAACCCGTCAGGTTAGGCTGCGGGTCGGGTCGGGTTAACCCTCTTTTTTGATTTTGTTTTATTTATTTAACTTTTCAAATAAATAATTAACAATTTATAAATGAATAAATTATAAATGTAATTGTTTTTAGTTAATATAAATGTAATTGTTTTTAGTTAACTTTTCAAATATCAATATTCAATTAAATTACATTTTTTTTTTGTTAACATTTCAAATATTAATTCAATTTTAATACAATAAAATTGTAATATAAGAAAAATTAGACTTATTCATTTATCAAAAAATAAAATAAGAAATTACAACAATTATTGTCTCGTTAAAAACCTCACCAAGAAAAACCCAATGGGAGAAAAACTTGGTAAAGAAAAAAGAGTGTAATAATTATCAATTAATTTACAAATTACATTTTACAAAACAACTAATTTGGGGGTGGTTCACTAGGACCTCTCTTATCCGTATCATCTATATTACAAAAATGAAATGATTCTATTAAAGTATCGTCGACAACCTCGTATTGATCTTGATGGCGCGACCGTTCCCAATCCCGAAGACATGTGAGGACTTCAATCATTTTTGGAGAAAGTTTAATCCTCCTTTCATTTAAAATTCTTCCACTTGCACTAAATGTTTGTTCGGATGAGATAGTTGAGACATGAACAACGAAAACATCCAAGGCAAGTCTTGATAATATCGGAAAAATACATTTTCTGGTTTTCCAATATTCCAAGACATCAAAGTTGGCTCCCTGTTGTGAATCTGCTGATAACATTTCAGGGGTTGCCAAATATTGTTGAAGCTTATTACTCTGCGACTACATGGAGGACAGTATATTAGTTGTCGTTGTTGGTGGTGGTGCTTCTGAAGAGGAGACTGTGCTTCAGATTCGGGTCCTCTTCGGCCTATTCAGTGTACTCTAAGAGTAGAAGTCTTTATTTGTTTCTTCTAATGCAGCTTCCCTGGATATTTTGCCTCTTTGCGGGTTCCCATACTTGTTTTCATATTGGAAATATACTTTTGCAAGACAATTTTTTACCTCTCCTATTTGATTGGCATATGCTTCAGTTTGTAAATTTTCACTTAAATTGTCAAAACCATTTTCTAAACCTGCTAATTTAATCCTAGGATCAAATATAGCACCTAAACAATAAAGAAAAGGAATGGATTCCCAATATTTTAATTTTTTTTTTCCATTGCTTCTATTGGTTCCTTTAAAATTTCATTGTTTTTGATTTTTGTAAATAACTCTGAAATTTTTATAATTGTATATATTACCAATGGACTAGTAGGATAATACATACCAGAAAGTTGTAAAGTGGATTGGTAAAAATTTTTAAGAAAAGAATGAAATATTTTAGCTATATGCCAATCATTTTCTACCAAATAATGCAGACCTCTATTATTTGCTACAAAATAACTAATTAAATTAACATAAAATAAACATTAATCAAACATTAATTAAGTACTATTCCATCTAACAGGCATGTTTAATGCAAAAGTTCTAGGAGACATATTTGATTTTATATAAGCATCTTGAAATTCAACATTTTTTTTATTACTACCAGTAATCCAAGCTAAACAATCCTTAATTCTATCAATATTTTCTTTAATTGTTTTCATACCACTTTTTACAATTAAATTAATAATGTGACATGCACAACGTTGGTGAAAAAACTTTAAATTGTTATAAAAAGGATAACGTCTAATGTGTGTATGTCGTCGCTTTCGATAGCAGTTGATGAACCCGTTTCAGCTTGAGATGAAGTTGGACGAGGACGATGATTACGAGGACGACTTCTAGAACCACTGGGAGCTGTAGGTGTAGCAACATGAGGAGGAATCGAGTGCATATTTTGAGGTGTATCGGATTCTGAGACTGGAAAAGCGGGACTATTTGAATCTCCTCCTACATTCATGTTAGTAAATTCAGCGGGACTAGGACTAGGATTGTAGTTTCCTTCCTCATTGAAATTGATAGAAGAGAAATATCTATCTATTGTAGTTGAAAAAAAAATTAATGTTGAAGAAATAAAAAATTAGAGAAGGAGAATTGGAATATGGAAAATTGGAAATATGAATTGAAAATTGCAAAAACTAATAAAAATTAAAATAAGATCAAATTAATAACAAAGAGATTAAGACTTAAGAGAGTAATTAAGAGATTTCAATAAAGATTAGAGATTAGAGAGAATGAGAGAATTTTAGTTGTGAGAAAATATGAGAGTTTAGGGCCAATTTATAGAAAAAATTAGGAAAAGAAAATGACGAAAAAGACCCCTCCAACTGATATAAAATGGCTATATTTCAAGGGTAAAAGGGGAATTAAAAAAAAATTAATTTTAGTTTTTTTTTTAAAAATTTTTTTAGGCCAACCCGGCGGGTTGGCGATCCCTTCTCAGAAAGGACAAAACAACAACCCACAGGTCGACGGGTTGCCATATGGAAACCCGGCCTGCCCAAGGGTTGCATATGGGTCGGGTTCAACCTGGCCCGCCTTATTGGCGGTCTGGGTTGAATCCTCTTAAATTCGGGCCGGGTTAGGGTTGACCCACCTAACCCGGACCATTTGTTCCACCATTAATAGAGAATGCAAAGAAGTTGTAGCCTTAAAAACTTAATATTTCACTTGCTTTCTAGTATCAGACCTGATCTTTTTCTTGATTCATAAAATGGAATTGCCCCTGTTTTCTGTTAAACTATTCATGTCATAACTGCATTCGACCACCTCTACAGTTTTACAGCCAGCCAGAGTTGATTTAGCATAATCTAGAGAAGTTCTAACGGGGAATTGTCAATTAACCATATACATAAACCATAGAAATATACTCCAAACGAATCTAGAAAAAAGTGCATATTACCCTATCATTCAAGTGAAATATGTCAATTAAGGAAGCAAAATGACAAGACAACAACCAATTTCTAAAAGAGACGAGGATTTGCATAATTAGAACAAATTTGTAAGGGGTTTTCAGTTCAAACAGTCATCAGCGTACTAAAGTGCCAACTGTGGCTCAAGGGGAATTCAATCTTACATTCTCCAAAACAATAGGGTTATCATATAAGGATTCTAACAAAATTACATACAAAAGATACGAGATCTAAGGAATTGAAGCAGCCCCCAACAAATACGAGAAAAGCCATAAAAGAAAGTCCAAGTCTAAAATGATTCGAAGATAAAAGCAATCCCAGATGCTCTAGGAAACATATACACAGAAAGTTCATAAACCAGAGAACCATGTCACATAGCTTCACTAAATTAAGCCAGTGAAACCATAAACCATATCCACTTTCAATCAAAGATACCAAGCATTTATGTGAATTGCTCTACCCAAACAATCAAAAAACATTTCATTAAACCTTAAAAGTTTATCGACACCCTGAAACAATTCAAGCATTAGCAGAATACACAAACATATCACCCAAAAAAAAAGTACACAAAAGCAATTATAAACACTGCAGACACCCAGCCTCATACAGCAAAAAACTAGTAAAAACCTACTGGACCCACATCAGAAAATGAGCTAAGAAGACATAAATTAAAGTTGGCTAAGCAAATAAGCAAGAAGAAAGATCATAAACATGGAGATATTTTTCACATAGCATTCTTTTAGAAAGTATATCAAAGTAATGATGTAGAGCCTCCAATGCCTCCAATTACAAACTTGGAAAGAATACCATAAGGAGAAGAAGGTTTAAGTCTTACAGATATCTATTGACAACTAAGATGATGTGCACTGCAGACCTGGGAACAGACAAAGCCAGAAAAAAAGCTCACAAAGATGGTGATATTCATCATATGAAAGTTGTTACTCCTAACACATAGCCATAGAACACCAAACTTACCAAATTACCAAAATGGTTTCATTCGAATTCAAGCTTCTTGCCTCAGATGACTTCCTGGTCAGTACTTGCATGATAATGAGACTTCAGACACAAGTGAAACATGTGAAAGTTCATTCCAATATTATCCTAACAGTCTCTATCCAGGAAAATGTTTATTTCTTTCATGATTCCAACTCATTTGCACATTATCTGGAATATCTTTTTTTTTTTTTTTTCTTCAAATACTGGTCAAGATAACTTGATCTAGACTAGCAGCAAACAAACATTAATATTTGGAAGCTTAATGGTAATGGCGATTTCAGGAGGCTGAATGTGTCTAAAACTATAACTCACTCTTTCTTGTTGGACATGATAGTGTTAATTCGTTATTAAAATTTTATAAAAGGGATTGTCACCATTTTTAATTCAATCTTTTAGGAATTTGATTTTAACTTTCCAGACAACCTCTTTTTTCTTTTCATAAATAGCCATAGTACAAAATTTCAAATTTTCTTTACTTTCTAATATCAAGGAGGAAGTTTTTGCATATTATAACCCATTAAATGAGATAAGTATGAAGCAAAACTGTATATTACTCTTAGTAAAGAAAAAAAAAAAAAAAAAAAAAAAAAAAACTAAAAGAACATGATGTGACACTTAAGCTTAAGCATACCCATATGATAAGACCGGTTCGGTTGGGAACCCAAAGTCATATTAGCTAGATGTAAACTGTTGGGATAAGGTCTGAAAGGTTACAAGCCTGGATTGTAAACCTAAAGAACTATTTGAAAGTTTAGGATCATTAATTTCAGATAGCATATGAACTTTATTGTTTCCATATAAAACAAATGAAGAGACTAAATTTCAAAAAGTATCATACCCTTTCAAAGAGTTTTAAAATTGAAAAAATTACAATTGACAAAAAATGTGTATAAGAAAATCGACCTTTAGTCACCAGAATCACCCACTGAACATTTACCATCTCGGAAATGGTGGAATCTCATGTTATCTCTACAATAATCTCTCTCCTGTGACTTGAGATGCACCACACATAAATATGTGGCAATCTTCGCTATTCTCAAGTTCTTCATAATTCTTATGACAGCCAGCACTTGTTGTGAGCAATCCAAATGCAGTGCCAACTTCTCACTGTGATTCATTATATACGCTTCTTCTCCTGATCAGCCACATCATAAGGACAGAACTGAGTTTTGGCTGGTATCATGAGCCTTTAATCTGTTCAAAATTTCCTCCAACACCTGCTTAATCTCACTAGATCTAGAATGCGTCAAGTCACCAGCAAGGAACTCATGAATTACCCTTCGTTTCCTTTACCCAACTAAATCCAGGATTCTTTATAAGACCCTCTTTTCAACAGCTTCCTTACCCTTGAAACATCATCCCCACCTTCTTGCTGATGCATATATATAGAGAGTAAGATGTAGTTTCCAATAGCATCAGGTTCAAGCTAAATAGATGGCACGCAGCAATCCAGCAATGTCCGGATTCCATGAATGTTACATGCTCCAAGAAGAGCTCCCCACACCCCTCCATGGGCCTCACTGGCAGTTTGGGCCAGCTCAGTGCTTCCTCCAAGCGCTGCTCGACTAAAAGATCAACCATGCAAGCATAGTGATCTGCAGAGGAGCAACACCATAGCATTTCTCCATACTAGCAAATAGCTGCCGGCCTTGTTCTACCACACCCAATGGCTACAGGCTGTAAGCACTCCTATAAATGTAACTATTAGGCTTAGTCTCTGTTTGTAACATCTCATGAAATAACGCAGTGCTGCATGAGCACGACCATGCATTGCTAACCCAAACTATCATTGAACTATAAGTAAACACATTCCTCTCCTTCATCTCCTCGAAAACCCTATATGCATCCCCTACACTCCGCATTTTGAGTACATATCAATCAACGCTGATCCACAACAACATTATTTGTGGCCCCAATCCTGCTCTCAGCTACATACCAAATCCAATTAGCATACTGATTGCACCCAGTTGAGCACATGCTGAAATAACACCAGCCAAAGTAACTCATCTGTTTCAACACCTGAATTTTGCATGCTCTCAAAATACTATTGCTTCTCTAGGCTTAGCATTCTGTGTATAACCAGTGACCATCGCAGTCCAGGCCACCATATCCTTTAAAGGCAACCATCAAACAAACACTAGCAGATTTCATATCCCCACTCTAGTATATGCAACAATCAACTCAGTCCAAGAAATCACGTCTTTCTCAGGCATTTCATCAAACACCTTATGCCCACAATCTAAACACCCACATTTTACATACATATCAATCAAGGTATTACCAACATATAAATCAGACACAAAACCACCAACCAAAATCGTCTGAGCATGCAACTGCCTACCCAAATTCACATCAAAAATCTCACTCAGGCCTTAAAAAGTGGCCGAAAACATAAAAGAAACCGGGTCAATACCTTCTCTCCTCATAGAACCATACAACGAAACTGACTCCTTCAAGCGTCCTTGTAAAGAATCCCACGAATGAAAGCCGTCCAAAGAAAAGGGTTTCTATATTTCACCTGCTCAAAAATGAGACGAGGATACGAATCCATGGGAATATTAATTTTAGTGAGCATGCGGATAGTTTGGTGAGCACATAACCACATTGGTCCAGGCCTTTTGAATAATTGAGCATGTACTTGTTTAATTTGTAGGAGTATAACAACCATCAAGTGTGGAAATAATTGGTTTTCCAAGATTTTCTTTTCACGTTGATGTTCAGAGTAGGAAATGGGGCTTTATCTGTTTTTATTTGTGAATAAATTTCTAGGGATATAATATAGGGAACTCCCTGTAGAGAATTTGCGTATGAGAGCTACCATGACAGACAACGTGCTCACCCTTAATACAACTAAGAAATATTTAGGAGAAGCATGAAACAGAGCTTTTGCATAATGTAAAAATTAGGGATAATTTGGGTCCATGAGGTTCAGGCGTCAAACTTTCCAAAAGCAAACCTGCAAACAAATGTAATATGTAAAATCATTACATACCCACCAACATAAATCCACAAAATATGAAGGATACACAAATAGAAGAAAAATTCAAGGTGCTAAAACTATAAATATTAGATCATTAAGAGATAAAATATATAATAATTTTATAGCAAAACAAAATTTTGGTCTTATACGGCCATTCATTAAAAAAAAAAAAAAAAAAAAAAAAAAAAAAAAAAGGGAAATAACAAGTTAGACTCGTTTTACTGTTAGACATAAAATTTTAAATTAATTTTTTCCTTTTTTTTTTAAATTAAAAACAAATTTTGATAACCGAATGTGTATTGTAAAATTACAAGCTTATAAAACGAAATGTAAACAAACATAACCCAATATAGTCTAAGTTATCCATTGAATGTAAATTGTCTTAATATATAAAAGTAAATTGAGGGGTAAATATATATTTAATTAAATCAATTATTGATATTTGATGGGGGTACACATGTAAAATCAATTTCCAGATGGGCAAAACTTTCGCTTCGTTTGGTTGGATTTTGGGAATACTACTTTTAGTATTCCCAAAAAAGTTAAACAGTAAAATACTCAAAAACTCACATATTATTCAACTTTATTCAACATTTTTTAAACCCCCTAAATTTG
Source organism: Pistacia vera (assembly GCF_008641045.1). NCBI lineage: Eukaryota > Viridiplantae > Streptophyta > Magnoliopsida > Sapindales > Anacardiaceae > Pistacia > Pistacia vera. The sequence goes on from NW_022196415.1 coordinate 209,822, forward strand.
TTAATTCAATTAAATACCCCTAATATTTTTAATGTTTTTGTTACGGCGACTCTGGCCACCCTCCGGCGGTGGTGGCCGGGTCGTATTTGAGGGTGGATTGGGGATGTTTTTGTTAACTTTAATGTTTATTATAAGGGGGTGTTTTGTAAAAAAAACAAACTAGGGGGTATTTTATAATTGTAAATCCTACATGTAATACCCACCCAATTCAACTTTTTTTTTTAACTTTTTTAAAAAAACTTTTCCCAAAAACACAAAATTGTGAACCAAACGGAGCCTTTTTGTCTCATATAATTTAGAGTAAGGACTTTTTTTCAATCCGGATTTGCTTGATGATACCTTTCCACCAAAAAAGTTTCAAAATACAAATTTACTATCCAAAATTTAATTATGTTACTTCCAAATACAATTTCTTTAGGGTTTGCGATTAGAAACGAACAAAGATTAAACTGTGATCGCCATGCATGCAAAGATTTATAATTAGGCTACAACCAATTGTTGTCATTTTCCAATAATTGTGAGAATATTAAGGTAATTCTTTAAAAAAAAATCTATCTATATTTTATATTTGAAAGTCCATCTGTATTTTGTTATTCGGAAAATTACTGGCACTGTGTAATAAGTACTAACCTAAAATAGAGGTGGAAAATTGGGGGGGTTAGGCAGGTCAACCCTAACCGGCCTAGAAAAATAGGGTTAAACCCGGCAGTAACCCCGGGCGGGCTAGGTTGCACAATGGCAACCGCAACCCAGCGGGTTACTGTTGTCTCTTTTGCAAGGGACCCGGCAACCCACCGGGTTGGCTGTGTGCAAGCCGGGGTTGTAACGGCAACTCGCCAACCCGTCGGGTTGCAACAACAACCTGGCGGGTTGGCCGAAAAAAATAAAAAAAAATAAAAATTTTATTTTATTTTTCAAATTACCCCTTACCCTGAAATATAGCCGTTTTATAGCCGTTGGAAGGGTCTTTTTCGTCATTTTTCTTTCCCATTTTTTCCTATAATTGGCCCTAAACTCTCACATTTTTCTCAACACTCAAATTCTCATATTCTCTAATCTCTAATCTTCAATTATTCATTTATAGTTTTTGCAATTGCTAATTTTTAATTTTTATAGTTTTTGCAATTTTTAATCATATTTCCAATTTTCAAATTCCAATTTCCATACTCCAATTCTCTTTCTTTAATTTTCATTTCTTCTACATCAATTTTTTTTAACTACAATGGATAGATATTTCTCTCCCATCAATTAAAATGATGACAGAAACTACTATCCTAGTCTAGTCCCGCTGATTTTACTAACATAAATGCAGGAGGAGATTGAAATAGTCTCGCTTTCCCATTCTCAGAATCCGATACACCTCAAACTATGCCCCCGTTCCAACAGCTCCCGTGGGTCTAGAAGTCGTCCTTGTAATCGGTGCTCGTCAAACTTCATCTCAAGCTGAGGCGGGATCATCAACTATTGTCAGAAGTTAAGAAGACACACATAAGCGTTTAGGCGCATTTCGACAAGTTTTACGAGACAGAAAATGGCGTTCAAGTCAAGAAGCGAGATCAAATACTGTGGAAATATTTATAAAGCGATTCAGGTAATGGTACTAGTACTTTTAAAGGCATGCTAATAAACATATAATCAACATGGAAAGAGAGAAAGCAATCAAACTCAAATAACTAATGGGTACTAATTGACGTTATAGTTCTGATGTATATGGGAACAGTTAGCTTTATATATTGTGCAAAGATCAACTATACTATTAATATGGCTGAAGATAAATATTTTGAAGAGTTTGTTCAAAATTCATTTTTTCCAGGATTTAAAAGTTATTCTAAAACTTCAACTAGAAATGATTTAATAAAATTGTTTAAAAAAAATGAAATTAGAATTAAAAAATAAAATACATACTGTCATATTGTGTTGCTTAACTGCCAATAGTTGGAGTGATAGAGCTAAACAAGATATATTTGTGTGATAGTCATTATTTTAATAATGAATGTAAATTAAATAAATCTTTATTAGGATTTAGATTAATGGATGTTGATCATACTGGTGAACAAATTTATAATAAAATTGTTGAAGTTTTAGAAGATATGATGTAGTTAAAGTGATAAGTTTAACTTTAGATAATGCAAGTTCTAATAGTAAAGCTATAGATTATTTTCAAAGTAATTATCCTTTATATAACATTTGAAGTTTTTCACCAACGTTGTGCATGCCATGTTATTAATTTAATTGTGAAAAGTGGTATGAAAACAATTAAAGAAAATATTAATAGAATTGAGATTGTTTAGTGGATTACTAGTAGTAATAAAAAAAAGAAATGCTGAATTTCAAAACGCTTGTATAAAATCAAATATGTCTCCTAGAACTTTTGTTAGACATGCATGTTAGATGGAATAGTATTTATTAATGCTTGATTCATGTTTACCTTATGCTAATATAATTAGTTATTTTATAGCAAATAATAGAGGTCTCATTATTTGGTAGAAAATGATTGGCAAATATCTAAAGTATTCATTCTTTTCTTAAAACTTTTACCAATCCACTTTAAAACTTCTGGTATATATTATCCTACTACTCCATTGGTAATACATATAATTATAAAAATTTCTGAGTTATTTATAAAAACAAGACAATGTAATTTTAAATGCACCAATAAAGGCAATGAAATTTTTTTTTTTTTTAATATTGGGAATCCATTCCTTTTTTATTTAGGTGCTATATTTGATCCTAGAATTAAATTAGCAGGTTTAGAAAAGGTTTTGACAATTTATGTGAAAATTTACAAACCGAAGTATATGCCAATCAAAAGGAGAGGTAAAAATAACACTTTTCGAAGTATATTTCCAGTATGAAAACAGGTATGGGAACCCGCAAAGAGGCGAAATATCCAGGAAGCTGCATCAGAAGAAACAAATGAAAACTTCTACTCTTGGGGTGCACTGAATAGGCCGAAGAGGACCCGAATCTGAAGCACAACCTTTTCAGAGGCTACACCACCACCAACAACAACAACAATGTACTGTCTTCCATGCAGTCGCAGAGTAATGGCTTCAACAATATTTGACAACCCCTGAAATGTTACCAGTAGATCCACAACAGAGAGCCAATATTGATCTCTTAGACTATGGGAGCCAGAAATGTATTTTTCTGATATTATTAAGACTTGTCTTGGATGTTTTCGCTGTCCTGTCTCAACCGTCTCATCCGAACAAACATTTAGTGCAAGTGGAAGAATTTTAAATGAAAGGAGGACTAAACTTAACCAAAAATGATTGAAATCTCACATGTCTTCGAGATTGGAAACGGTCGCGCCATCAAGGTCAATACAAGGTTGTTGACAATACTTTAATAGAATCATTTCATTTGTATAAAGATGATATGGATGAGGGAGGTCCTAGTGAACCCCAAAATTAGTTGTTTTGTAAATTGTAACTTGTAAATTAATTGTAATATTGCACTCTTTTTTCCTTACCAAGTTTTTGTTCTATTGGATTTTTCTTGGTGAGATTTTTAACAAGGCAATAATTATTGTAATTTCTTATTTTATTTTTTAATAAATGAATAAATTTAATTATTCTTATATTACAATTTTAATGTATTAAAATTGAATTAATATTTGGAATGTTTTCCAAAAAAAAAATTAATTTAATTTAATTATTGATATTTGAAAAGAAATTAGCAATTAACTAAAAACAATTACATTTATAAATTGTTAATTATTCATTTGAAAAGTTAATTAAACATTTAAACTTAAATAAAATAAAACAAAACAAAATTAAAAAAAAAAAGTCAAAAAGCAGGTTAACCCGGCCCAACCCGGCAGGTTAGGGTTGGCGGTCCGGGTTGGGCCAGCCAATTCTCTAATGTTGGCGGGCCTAACCCGGCCCGCCAATGTCGCCGGACGGGTCAGGACCGACCCGCCATTTGCAGCAACCCGTCGCGGGCTGGGTCGGGTCGAACCGGGTGGGTTGCTTTTCCACCTTTACCTAGAAACATTACCAAATAAAAAATAAAAATAGTTAGAATTACTCACAACGCATATACAGTAAAAACTCTCTATAGTCATAATGATAAGATTAATTAATTTTATTACTATGAGGAGGTTATAATTTAATAGAGGTGTAGCTATAAAAATTTCTTATTTTATAATTAATGTTTTAGTAGTATAGTATTAGGATTTCAATTCATATTTTAATAGTATTATGTTTTCAATTCAGCGTTTCAATTGCCTACTTTTTAAACGAATAGAAGATCGTATCTTAAAACCAGTAAAGATAAGTGTCCTTGATGAAATTGTAAATACAGTTGCTGCATGGTTAAACTAATATGAAGCCATAAACAATTGCTAATTGTTTTAAGCATTACAAAATTAGGATCCCTGATGTCGATGAATTGCAAGTCATAAATAAAGTGGATGAGAATAATGAAAGAGTTATTGTAGAATTGAGTGATCAGATTTGACAACTTCACTACACTAATCGAATGAATATTAATATTTTCCTTAATAATTCAAATGAGCAACAAGTCATGTATACATTAATTGAAGAAAAAATCATTGTTACAATTACACACGAAAAGAAAGGAAATAATCATGAAGATGATAGTATGGAAATACAAAAAGTTTCGTGCAAAAAAGCTCCAAACATGCTTGAGAAGCTATAAATATTTTGGCTTCAACAAGAACATGTTCATGCTAGCGAGGAATGTACTCGCAAGTTAAAAGATATGATAATAACTCAAAGGAAAATGATAGAGTTACTGAAAATTGCACACCAAATCTATACACCGAATGACGTGACAAAATCATGACCGTCGGTTAATATTAATTTATAATTAATCGACGGTCAGGATTGTGCCACATCATTTAGTGCATGAATTCGGTGCACTATTTTCGGTAACTGTAGTAATACTTTAACTCTAAAGCATAAATCATTCTCCTAAATAATTTTAAATAAATATTTTATTTCATCTTAAACCTTTAATGTAACAAACACTTTTTTTTTTTCAATATACATATAATCATTACTATATGGAGATAACATTCCTTAAGACAAGAATTAGAAAAATTATAACTTATTACAATGTGGAGTTTATTTTTATTTATAACTATCTTAAGTTGAGAATAAAATTTTTGATGACTATGTAGAATTTATTCTTATATAGAGTATCACTATATAGAGGTTTTACTGCAACAATATTTAAATAAATATAATATATAAAATATTTCAATATTTATTACATGGTTATTTAGATCATAAAAATAATAATAGTTAAAATTACTCAGGATTGATATAACAATATTTAAATAAAAATAATACATAAAATATTTCAATATATATTACATGGTTATTTACTATTTAGCTCATCAAAAAAATAATAGTTAGAATTACTCAGGATTGATATAACAATATTTAAATAAATATAATATATAAAATATTTCTATATTCATTACATGGTTATTTAGCTCATAAAAATAATAATAGTTAGAATTACTCAGGATTGATATAACAATAATTAAATAAATATAGTATATAAAATATTTCTATATATATTGCATGGTTATTTAGCTCATCCCCCGTTAGCGGCTTAGCCTCTCATATATCTAAAAGAAAAGAATAGGATTTAATCCTGAGAATAAATCCACAAATAATTCTTGTTTCAATTTTCTCGCTTCATTTTCTTCTTCCTCTTCTCTCAACGCTCCACCGTCTCCCCCACGACCTTCTCTTCAGGTTCCCGGTAACTCTCCTTTACAATAGCTTTACATTCTTTGAATTTGTTTGCTGGGTTTTAGTTTAAATTTGGTTCTATACTTCTGTAGATTAATATAATCCTGATTCATTGCTTGTAACTATTCAATTTACTGATTCATGAATTATATTATTTTTCTGTTTTAATTTAATTTTTTTTCTGGGTATGAGTGACATATGTGATATCTAGAGCAAGGACTTTTTTTTCCTTTTTGTGGGAGCTGAAATAATTAAGGCTTTGTTGTTTTTGAATGCTGGTTGTGCTAATTGAGAGCCAAAAGTATAGTGTGTGTTGGACTTGAGAGTGCTTTGGGAACTGCCAGAAGTGCTTTTAAATGTTCAAAAGTGGCTTTGGGTTAATTTTGTGGAGCTGGGTTTGAAATTGATTTTGAAGGAAGTGTTTTTCTAGTAGAAGTGCTTTTTATGAAAAACACTTAAGTGTATCTTTCTGAAAATGTTTATTAAGTGTTTTTTTAAAACTCACTTTACTCTTTAAGAGCTGTTTGTTGCCACGAGATAAATAGAGAATTATCTAGTGCTTCTCCCAAAAGCACTTGTTTAAAAGCATTTTTATTGGTTTCAGCTAGACACTACAATAGAGCTTACAGCTTTTAGCTTTTAACTATTTGACAACATTTTCCAGAGGCACGTCCCAAACTCCCTATGATTATCTGGCAAAATTGTGGCTCTTTGTAGTTGATGTTTCACTACTTTCGTATTTTGAATTGCAGTTAAAAAAAGATTTCACTCGGTTAATTTCTGAAATTTGAGTTGTGTTGCAAAAGGGCAAAAGCATGCTGTTGATGTTAGGGGAGATTATACTGCCGTCCTGAATGGTTTCTTGAATAGAATGTTGGGTTCTGTTTGTTTCCTGAAGTATGTGCTCAAGCTAAACCTCTATATACAATACAGTGATACACGTTAACAGAGTGGTCTTCAACTTGTTTCTTGATAGTTTCATACACATATCAGTAGTAACATTCTGAGTTTAACTTTGAATTTATGCAGGTTTCCTTCACCTCAACATGATGGAAAAGGTATACATTATTTGATACAAGGACTGTTAGTGTTTGAGATAGGGGTCAATTTGGAATGATGTAAAATGAAGCAAATGGAGGTGCCAAAACTTAGGAAATGAAATAAGTAGGGTTATATGTTTTAATTGACACCATATAATCTTTTATCTGAGGCATAAGGTGGCTCTGCCACCGGGAACTTATGCTCAAATTTACATATTTGCTTTATTTGCTGGGAAAGGCATAGCCTAAAATCCACTCTCTCATCGCAGATATTATGATTACAGTGCTAGCACCGATCTTTCTTGTTAGGTCTTTAGGGTGAGATTAACTACTTAGATTCTAGTTTATCAAGGGGAATAAGTTCTTCTAGCAGGCATGTTACAGTGATTTTATCTTCTAGGATTTGAAACATTTTTTAGTTGGGCGTTGTCTGGCAAAAAAAAATTCAACCATTGTAAGAATAGGTTATAAACTTGACTTCGATGAATCTTTGAATGCCTTCTACTTGTGAGTTATGGGACAATGTTGGATTGATTTGATTACTTTCGTTTACAAATGATTATCTGGACTCTTTGTTCAGAGAACTTAGATTCTTGTTCTCTCTGATGTAACTCTTGGCAATTATGTCACTTCTTGATATTGATTTTTATCACGGTTTAGAATTTGACATTGTAGCATAATTGTTGCAGTGAGAAGTTCCATTTTAATTGACACATTTCTGTATCTACTATGGATGCTACGGAAAGAGAAACCAAGTCTAGGAATTCAGACTGTATATCTGTAGAGAACAACAAATCATCGGTTCAAATAAAGTTATTGTTCTTTGCTAGAGCTCGAGATTTAACCGGTTTAAGTGATTTGCCACTGGAAGTATCATATGGTAGTACAACTGAAGATTGCTTGAACAAGTTTGTTGCAAAGTTTCCAAGCTTGGAAGAGATCTGTGGCTGCATGGTTCTTGCTTTAAACGAGGAATATGCAAATGACTCGATTATTGTTAAAGACAAAGCTGAATTGGCCATTATCCCTCCTATAAGTGGTGGCTAATTATTTGCATTCATAAGGAAAATAGAAGAATACAAAGTTGATGACTATATATATTTATTTTATATTCAAAAGAAAAACAAATGACCTTAAATAATTTTATTCTCTCGTCAGTGGAGTTATTTTTTACACACTTCATATTCGGAATTTTTTTTTCTTTTGTGGCTTGATTTAATACAATTAAGACGTGGTATGCTACAAGTAAATATCTGCACAAAAATGAGTGCTAATTTTAGGATGAGTGATCAGTTTAATTCAATTCACATTAGATGCTAGAGGAAATGTATCTCAAGTACACCAGTAAGTAGATATTAGAGGATTAATCATCTATATATCTATATAATCCTGAAGCCCATCCTCTCTATTGATCACCATTTGGACTCCACGTAGGATTCCAGCAGGATCCACGTAGGATTCCAAAAAATCTCTATAATTTTTACAAGTGGTTTATGTTATATGTTATTGGTTTAGTTTGATTCATTATTTTTGTTGAATTGAATGTCAAGGGTTACAGATGTGGATGTCCCTTCGCATTCACATCAGCCCAGATGTTTCACATTCACATTAAATGATTCACTGTTTTTGTTGAATTGAATGTACAGATGTGGGTGTCCCTTCACATTCATTGTTTTTGTTGTGTGTACAATGGTCATCGAAAAATTCCATCAACACAACCTCTCATCTCCAGATCACACCCACCACCTGCTTGAAGAAACGCCTCACTCAGCATCCCCGGCCCAACACAGAACACATTGCGCGTGTTGGGGATGATTTCCGATGCCACCACACCAAAACCCCTCTATCGACCTCTTTTCTGTTTTTTTGTTTGATTTTTTGATTTTGTTTTTGGTTCTTGTATTTTGTTTTCTGTTATTATTGGTATTATCATTGAAATGTTGCAATTTTAGGTGGTGGTGGTTGGGTGGCTGCTATGGCAGATTTGAGGTGTGGTGGTTGTGATATTTGGAATGGAGTGATAATTGAGAAATAGGTTTGTTTCATCTGCTCAGTCTATATTGAGACAAACCAATTTTAAAGGTGCGAAGTTACTAGGTGCTAGCTTCTTTGATGCAGATTTAACAGGTAAATTCTTTTCTCCAGGAATAAAGTAATGAGGTTTTATTTTATATTTGATCTTTGCATTATTCCTCATCATCAAGCAATAAATTAAATTCACATGAGTATGGCTTTTTCCAAGCGGCATTGATTCCACGTTACAAATGTGTTTGAGCTTGAACTATCTAGCTTAGAACAAACAAATCTATATAATGTTTCCGATTGAGGGCTATAGCATATATTAATCATCAGCAGGCGCTTTTTTGGGGGGCTAATTTAGTAGTGTCTATTATCTATTGCTTTTCCTTTTTCGTTTATCAGGGGCTGATCTTTCGGATGCTGATCTAAGAGGGGCAGACTTTTCATTGGCAAATGTGACAAAGGTGAATTTATCTATTTATGCTTTTCAGATTATTCTCAATAATATCATATAAAATTTCTGTGCTACAGCTATGTTTGGGCAGCTGCTGGTAAGCAGCCAGATCTTGAAACGCATGTAGGAGTCTGTTTGGGCAGCGCTTATATCTGATGAACTCTATGAGGTTATTTTAAATATTTTTAATTTAGTGTATATATATATTTTCTTTTTTTTCTTTTTAATTAATTCTGTTTCTTTTAGACAAAAAATGTAATGTTCTTTCTAGCTAGTATACTTGGGAGGTATAAAATGAAAACTCACTAAATATATCATATAAAAACATATATGGATATATGTATAAGGTAGTGGGCCCAAAAATAGCATTACTTTTATATACAAATCTCTACATCAAGTATCATAGTCACAAAAATAAACTCAAAAATATAGTCCGACAGTGTTGCCTTTCTCCTCCGCTACTTGATGTCCCATCCGACTGCATCTCATCTACTACCTGCAAAAGCAGTGAAATCAACGGGGTGAACACTAATTGCTCAGTAAGTAAACTCACAACACTTCTATTATTTCTCCGTTACTCAGATTCTGAATTTTCTTTCCTTAGACTAAGCTTCTCTATTCTTCTCTGTTTCCTACGATTCTAGTTTCTCACTTACCGATATGTAAACACCAATAGGAAAACTAACTCGGGATAGTAGAAATGACATGATGCATATGCATAGATGCATAAACTTTTTCTATGCAATGCAATGCATTTTCTTTTCTGTTTTTCTTCCTTTTATTGCGTTTCTCTTCTTTCTTTTCTGTTTTTCTTGCTTTTCTATTCTTTCTTGCTTTTTGTATTCTTTTATTTCTTTCTTTTTTATTATTTTCTTTCTTTTATTTTCTTTATTTTCTTTCTTTTATTTATTTATTTATTTTCTATTCTTTCTTTGCCGATCTGACTCGGTTGAGGCATGGATTCGGAACCCTGGCCGTGTGAGTGTATTCTCAAATTCTTTCTTGGGTACAGTCCTCATCCACATGCACTTCTTATGGACTGTACAAATTATTCTTTCTTATTTTAAGGCTGTTCACTAAAGGCGGCGTGCATGCGGTGTTATTCTTCTCTGTCACTCACGAGCTCCCCATTGCAATAACCTTCTCTTCTCTTCTCTTTTTATATTTCTTTAAGTAAAATTTCAGATCTGAATTGTTCTTTAATTATATTTCTTAAAACAATAATTCTACATTTAATTGCTTATCTTTCTTTCTCTTTATTCTTTAATGTTCTCATACATGTATATGTGCATGTAAATATACTCATTCTTTGTTATTCTTTCTAAATGCAAATGTTCAAATGTAAGAATGCATTATGACATATAAAGATATCATTATGGAACTAGTATTCTCTTCCAACAACATTTCCATAACAAAGTAATAATCCAACATACTCATGTATATGCACTTTCTTTGATATTTCATCAAACACCTTACATGCACATATAAACCTTAAATTGGTTACACTTCCACATATCTCTCTCAAGTCACCAAAATTGGAGCAAACAACTTCCTAAAGCCAACAATCAACCTAGCCGAATTTCATCCTCCACCTTTCTACATCCATTCTTTCATTTTTTCATCCAAAATCCTATCAACTCAACACATACAAATACATCAATTCTCATCACATACCAATAAATGAATTCTCATCACATACTAATAAATTACTTCTCATTACATACTAATAAATTACTTCTTATCACATATAATAAATTACTTCTCATGGCCATGAAATTCGTATATCAAACAACCTCAATTTTCAATCTATAATTCTTATCATCTCAACACGCATACAACATATAAAAAGTTTTCTACACAAGCATTTATCCAATCAAAGCTAAAGTTGGATTTACTTATTTTGAATTTGAGCAACTCTAACACTATAATTTCTCTTTGATATAATTTCCCTTCCTCTTAAACCTAAGCATATAAAACCAGAAGAATTCAAAACTTTAAAATTTAATCTCACATCTTGATGCAAGAATCTTACCTTTGAATGCTTAGGATTGAAAATCTATCATAATCTAGCCAAATCCCATGAATTTCCTTGGAAATTTAGTGAAGAAATTTGAGAGAATTTAGGGTGAAGGTGGCGTGAACTATGGGTGGAGTGGCTAGGGTTTCTCTTCTTGAACTCTTATTACATAATAACATATATAGTTTCCCATTTTACCCTTACACTTTCTAAAAATTTCATCTATGACCCTTAATCAATTACAAAAATGTCCTCATTTTTATTAACTTCTCCATGTTATTCTACTTATTTTCACTCCCTACTTTTTCAATTAATTATGAGTGAAAAGACCATTTTACCCCTAATAACCTTTTAAATAATTTCCTTAACACTTGTCCAAGATAACTTTAATAAAATTCAACTAAGGGTATTAACGCATAAATAAAATTACGTACCTTGATGTAGGCGTTACAATTGTCCCTCCCTTATAAGAATTTCGTCCCCGAAATTCAAACGAACAATTCGGGATAGTGGTTTCGCATATCTTTTTCTACTTCCCATGTAGTTTTTTCTACTTTATGATTCCTCCATAGGATTTTTACTAATGGAATACCCTTGTTTCGGAGCTCCTTAACATTTCTGTCCAATATTTGCACTGGGCGCTCCTCATAAATAAGATTATCTTTTAAGTCAATTTCTTCTACTTTTAATACATGGGAGGGATCACTAACATACTTTCGAAGCATGGAGACATGGAACACATTATGCACTGTGTCCGTATTTGGTGGTAGCACCAATTTGTAAGCTACCTTTCCCACTCGTTGTAACACTTCAAAGGGACCAATGTATCTCGGAGCTAGCTTCCCTTTTCCGCCAAAACACATTACTCGCTTATAGGGGGGAATTTTAATAAACGCCTTGTCACCCACTTCAAATTCTACATCTTTTCTCTTTAAATCCGCATAACTCTTTTGTTTGTCTTGGGCTTGTTTCATTCTATTTCTGATCAACTTGATATCTTTTATCATTTTTTGAGTTATCTTGGGCCTAAGAGTTGTTTCCAAAGTGTCTTTCTCTCCTACTTCATTCCAATGTAGTGGGGACCTACATCGTCTACCATATAGGGCTTCATAAGGAGCCATCTTAATGGTGGACTGATAACTGTTATTATAAGCAAATTCCACCAATGGTAACATCTCATGCCAGGTCATTTTATAATCCATACAGCATGCTCTCAACATATCCTCAAGTACTTGATTTGTTTTCTCAGTTTGATCATCTGTCTGAGGGTGGTATGTTGTACTAAATGCTAACCTGGTACCCAAGTTTCTCTGTAGACTAGTCCAAAAAGCTAAAACAAATCTGGAATCTCTATCTGATACTATGGTCTTGGGCATCCCATGGAGTTTAACTATCTTCCTGATATAAATCTAGGCCACCTGATCTGCTGTGGTACTATCCTTAGTTTAATCTAGTTAGAGTTATCTTGAACAAGTGTGAAGGAAATTCTTTAAAACGTTGTTAGGGGTAAAATTATCATTTCACTCATAATTAGATGAAAGAGTAGGGAGTGAAAAGAAATAGAATAACATGGAGGAGATAATAGAAATGAAGGCATTCTTATAATTGACTAAGGGACATAGATGGAATCTTTAGAAAGTGCAAAGGTAAAATCAGAAACTATATATATTATTATATGATATTAAGAGTTCAAGAAGAGAAACCCTAGCCACTCTTCCCCTCCATTCACGCCACTCTCTATCCAAATTCTCTCAATTTTCTTCACTAAATTTCTAAGGAAATTTATAGGATTTTGGCTAAATTTGGTAAATTTTCAATCCTAAACATCCAAAGGTGAGATTTTTGCATCAACAAGTGAGATTAAATTTTAAAGTTTTGAATTCTTATGGTTGTATATGCTTAGGGTTTAAGAGGAAAGTGAATTCTATCAAAGAGAGATTATAGTGTTAGAGTTGCTTAAATTCAAGGTAAGTAAACCAACTTTAGCTTTGATTGGATAAATATTTGTGTAGAGTAATTTATTTTATGTTGTATGTATGTTTGGATGATGAGAATTATGGATTGAAATTGAGGTTGTTTGATATGTAAATCTCATGGCCATGAGAAGTGAATTATTAATATGTGATGAGAAATGATTCATTAGTATGTGATGAAAATTGGTTCATTAGCATGTGATGAGAATTGTTTCATTAGCATGTGATGAGAGTTGCTTTATTAGTATGTGATGAGAATTGATTCATTAGTATGTGATGAAAATTAATTTATTAGTATGTGATGAGAATTGATTCATTAGTATGTGTTGAGAAGTGATGTAATTATATGTGGAGTTGATGGGATTTTGGATGAAATATGAAAGAATGGATGTGGAATGTTGGAGGATGAATTTAGTATGTGATGAAAATTAATTTATTAGTATGTGATGAGAATTGATTTATTAATATGTGTTGAGAAGTGATGTAATTATATGTGGAGTTGATGGGATTTTGGATGAAATATGAAAGAATGGATGTGGAATGTTGGAGGATGAATTTCGGCTAGGGTGGTTGTTGGCCTTACGGAGTTTTTACTCCAATTATGGTGGCTTGAGATAGATGGAGAAGTGTAGACAACTTAGAGTTTTGCTTGTGCATGTAAAGTGTTATATATATATATATATATGAGAATGTTAGATTATTACATTGTTATAGAAATATGTTGTTGGTAGAGAATATTAGTTCCATAATGATATCTTTATATGCCATAATGCATTCTTACATTTGAGCATTTGCATTTAGAAAGAATAACAAAGAATGAGCATAATTACATGCATATAGATACATGTATGGGAATATTAAAGAATAAAGAGAAAGAAAAGAAATTAAATGTAGAATTATTGTTTTAAGAAATATAATTAAAGAATAATTCAAATATGAAATTTTATTTAGAGAAATGTAAAAAGATAAGAGAAGAGAAGGTTGTTGCGATGGGGAACCCGTGAGTGACTAAGAAGAAGAATAGCTGACATGCACGCCGCCTTTAGTGAGCGGCCTTAGAATAAGAAAGAAGAATTTGTACAGTTCATTAGAAGTGCATGTGGATGAAGACTGTACCCAACATAACATACCCAACATAACATACCTACATGCACGCCGCCTTTAGTGAGCAGCCTCAGAATAAGAGAGAAGAATTTGTACAGTCCGTTAGAAGTGCATTTAGATGAGGACTGTATCCACTCACATGGCTAGGGTTTCGAATCCATGCCTCAACCGAGTCCGATCGACAAAGAAAGAATAGAAAAAAAAAAAGAGGAAAGAATAGAAAAGAAAAGAAAGAAAGAAAGAATAAAAAAGACAAGAAAGAAAGAAAACAGAAAAAGAAAGAAACGCAGAAAAGAAAGAAAAACAGAATAAGAAAACAGAAAAACAGAAAAGAAAATGCATTGCATAGAAAAAGTTTATGCATCTGTGCATATGCATCATGCCATTTCTACTATCCCAAGTTAGTTTCCCTATTTGTGCTTACTTATTGGTAAGTGAGAAACTAGAATCGTAGAAAACAGAGAATAATAGATAAGTTTGGTGTAAGGAAAGAAAATCTAGGATCTGAGTAACGGAGAAAGAATAGAAGTATTGTGGGTTTACTTACTGAGCAATTAGTACTCACTCCGTTGATTTTCATTGTTTTGCCAAGTAGTAGATGAGATGCGGTCGAATGAGACGTCAAGTAGCGGAGGAGAAAGGCAACACTATCGGACTATATTTTTGAGTTTATGTTTGTGACTTTATTATTTGATGTAGAGATTTGTGTATAAAGAAAATTAGTTATGGGCATTATGAGTTTGTAGTGATGCCTTTTAGGTTAACCAATGCTCCAACAGTCTTTATGGATTTAATGAACCGAGTGTTCCATGATTGTCTTGATCAATCTATAGTTGTTTATTGATGACATCCTGGTTTATTCTAAGACAAGAGAGGAGCATGAAGAACATTTGAGATTTGTGCTACAACGATTAAGAGATAAAAAGTTGTTTGCCAAATTTTCTAAGTGTGAGTTTTGGCTGGATCAAGTTATTTTCATGGGTCATACTGTCTTAAAGGAAGGTATATCAGTGGATCCTAGTAAGGTGAAAGTAATTTTCGAGTGACAAAAGCTGAATACAGTAAAGGAGGTTAGAAGTTTCTTGGGGCTAGCAAGCTATTACAGGCGGTTTGTAGCAGGATTTGCCCAGTTGGCTAAGCCACTTACAACTCTGACAAAATAGAGAACGCCTTTCATATGGTCGGATCATGTGAAAAAAGTTTTTAGGAGTTGAAAAGAAGATTAACCACAACTCCTATCCTAGTGTTACCACAAGAGGATGTAGACTATGATATTTATACAGATGCCTCACTTCAGAGACTTGGTGCAGTGCTGATGCAGTTGGGTAGAGTAATAGCTTATGCTTCTCGACAGTTGAAAGAATATGAGACGAGATACCATACGCATGATTTAGAGTTGACCGTTGTAGTTTTTGCACTAAAAATATGGAGGCATTACTTATATAGAGCAAAGAGCAATATTTATACTGATCATAAGAGTTTGAAGTGCTTTTTTACCCAGAGGGAGCTGAATATGAGACAAAGGAGATGGTTAGAGTTGGTAAAAGATTGTGATTGTGAGATTAAGTATTAGCCTGGAAAAAAGCTAATGTAGTAGCTAATGCCTTGAGTAGAAAAACCTATTTGTCTCGACTCACAATGCAGAAAGAATTATTGGAAGAATTGTGCAGGGAACAGATTGAGGTGATACTAGGAAGGATTGCCAGGTTGGAAATTCAACCTACTTTACTGAAAGAGATTAAAGAAAAGCAAGTTGTCGACAAGTGGTGTTAGAAAATAAGTCGACAAGTGTTATAAGGCGAGATATCAGAATTTCACCTTTTAGATGGTGTCCTTCGTTTCCGGAATCACATATGCATTCCTCAAGATGTTGAGTTGAAGAAGAAGATTCTTGAGGAGGCTTATAACACACCATATATTGCTCATCTTGAAGAAACCAAAATGTATCAAGATTTAAAGAAGAGTTATTGGTGGCCAGGTATGAAGAAAGATATCGAAGATTATGTAGCTAAATGCTTGATCTGTCAACAGGTTAAGACAGAACACCAGAGGCCATCGGGATTGCTTCAGCCATTCAGCATTCCTGAATGGAAATGGGAAGATATATCAATGGATTTCATTACAGGCCTTCCAAGAGTTCAAAAAGGGTATAATGCGATATAGGTAATAGTAGACAGATTAACCAAATCAGCGCATTTTCTTCCGATAAAGGATAGTGCCACAGCAGATCAGTTGGCCCAGATTTATATCAGAGAGATAGTTAGACTCCATGGGGTGCCCAAGACAGTATGAGATAGAGATTCTAGATTTGTTTCAACTTTCTGGGCCAGTTTATAGAGAAATTTGGATACCAGGTTAGCATTTAGTACAACATACCACCCTAAGACGGATGGATTTTTTATTTCTAGATTCTACAATTTTTCAGGACCTCAAAGTACAGTGCAATGAGAACTATGTGAATATAGATCCAACCAATACAAAATGTGTAGCTGCTTATGAACTTTACAAAAAAGAAAGATGATTAGTAGTCCAGTTCCTATTTAAAAACAAATAATTTTCTTCAAGCTGCCCAGAAATGACTGATTAATTTTATTTTTAAAATTCCAGTGCGTTAAAGACTTATTTCGCAATGACATTTTGAGCCGAAATGTACTTTTGCATCGTCAGATGTGGACCAAAGAGAAATGCCTCGCAGAGCTCTACAAGAAAATCCTGTGAATTTTATCCTTTCACGACTGAAAATACCTGATTTATGGTGCCGGGTTGACTTTTTTTCATGATACTCGGGTGAAATGAGGACGTTTACTCCTACCCAAGTTCTGGGAATGTTGTTTTCAGATTTGAAAAGCATAGCTGAGAAGAATCTCAATGCAGCTGTAGTGGACTGCAGCATTGGAATTCCTGTTTATTTCACTGACCTTCAAAGAAGAGCTGTGTTGGATTCAGTCACAATTGCAGGTCTGCATCCTCTTTGCTTGATTCATGAAACTACAGCCACAGCATTGGCTTCTGGTATTTATAAGATTGATTTGCCGGAAAATGACCAATTGAATGTTGCCTTTGTGGATGTGGGGAATTCAAGTTTCCAAGTATGCATAGCCGGGTTCAAGAAGGGTCAACTTAAGATATTGGGTCACTCATTTGATCGGTCTTTAGGTGGTAGAGATTTTGATGAAGCTATATTCCAGCATTTTGCAGCCAAGTTCAAGGATGAATACAAGATTGATGTTTTCCAGAATGCCAGGGCCTGCCTTCGTCTTAGGGCTGCCTGTGAGAAATTGAAGAAAGTTCTTAGTGCCAATCCTGAGGCTCCTTTGAATATTGAATGCTTGATGGATGAGAAGGATGTGAGGGGTTTCATTAAGAGGGATGAATTTGAACAAATTAGTGCTCCAATTTTGGAACGTGTGAAGAGGCCTTTGGAGAAAGCTCTGGCTGAAACTGGGCTTTCAGTCGAGAATATTCACATGGTTGAGGTTGTTGGTTCAGGCTCTCGTGTTCCTTCCATAATGAAGATCTTAACAGAATTCTTTGGGAAGGAGCCTAGGCGTACAATGAATGCAAGTGAGTGTGTTGCTAGGGGCTGTGCTTTAGAATGTGCAATCCTCAGTCCTACATTCAAAGTGAGAGAGTTTCAGGTAAAAATCTTTCCTTTTCTGACTGGATTTTCATGTGTTTTGTTTTTTTTGGGTGCCTTGAATCTTGGTTTAAAATGAATTAAGAGGCGGAATTTGGTTTTTACTAATGGTTATACGTCTTGGATGTCAAGATTAAAGCTGTATTTTTTCTTAATTTTGTATTATGGTGTTTTCTTTTTTTCATGATATTTATTGAGAGATATTCAAGGTCTGGAAAGGTACCATTATTTTTCTTCGCTTTTTAGTATCTTCCTTTTTTTTTTTTTTTTTTTTTTTTTCAAAGAAGGTCTGGGTATGCTGCTGTTTTTAAGGCAGTTGTTAGTTTAAATGTCGGGTTTATGCTTCTTTTTTTCTTGGTTTATTTTCCTGAAGCAGTCTTTGTGGTTTTGGATGGTTGAAGTTTAGTGTTTCAGTTCATATGATATTAATTTTCTCCTTCTGTACACTTGGTGATACTATGTCATAGTAACTCAATGTTTAATCATTGAGTAAAAGGTTGTTCGTCAGGAATAGAAAATTCAATGACAAAACCTTTTACTAGAACGAGTAAAAGGCAGTTTTTGTCCTTGAATTCTCTGTTCCTGATGAGCGGCCTTTTACTCTCTTTTTGGCCAAGGCAATTCTGATCCATGTTGTGCTTTAATTGCGATTAAGTAGGTATAATGTTTCATGTTATGATTTAATCAGATTATGCATAAAAATGATCAATAATGGTTCTTCATTTGTGGTTGTTTCTAAAGGTAAATGAGAGCTTCCCATTTTCAATTTGCATTGTCATGGAAAGGCTCTGCCCCAGAAGCTCAAAATGAAGCAGCAGATAATCAGCAAAGCACTATTGTTTTCCCAAAGGGAAATCCAAAACCCAGTGTTAAGGCATTGACTTTCTACAAGGCAGGTACATTCACTGTAGATGTTCAATATGTTGATGTGAGCGAGTTGCAAGCACCCCACTATGCTTTAGAACAATTCAGGTGGATGCTATTTGTAGTTGAATATTGATCATTTGCTATCAGAATAATGGGAGTAGGCATTAGAATTGTTTGTAGAGATTTATTTGCTGTTTTGTGTGGAGGACTTGGTTGGAAACTATCAGAAGATTGTGCGGGAAGAAAAACTTATTTCCATTCTAAAGATTGTAATTCTCAAGATGCTCTACCATGATTATCAACAGCAGTTCTTTTGCCATTATCAAATTCTTGATCTTCTAGAGTTTACAACTTCTAGGTGCTTGCTTTTTGTATATAACTGGTGTACATAAATCATAACAATTGTTTAAAATCTAATACTAAGATGGTGAGAAACTTTTCGTGGACCAATGTTTTCATGGATATGTTCAATAATGGTTATACTGCACCTGGAAAGTATATTGTTAAAGGAATTTCACCGTGTGGAGATTATGGAATCTACTGCATGTAGTGGAAATCATTGATTGATGAAAGGCTCAAAGAGTCTATGATAAGAACCCATAAAAAAACTATCTCCAATCAAATTAACAAATCAGAAATCACATGCGATGAACTCCAACAAACTTGAGTCAACTAAAACTCGATCGCATTGAATTGCTTTCATATGGGTAAGGAAAGTTATTGGAAAATTATATTTATTTGTTTATAGTAAGGATCAACCATTGTTTTAAAACCCCGATCGGAGGGCAATCCGTTTTGCTGTTCAGGTCACGGGTCAATCGGTTGGACTGATGACATCAGCGATAATTTTATTTTAAAAAAATTACATATTATCCCTCAAATTTTAATATATTACATAAATTCTCCTAAAAAAGTCAAATCAGTCCCTAAAATATCTATTTATTTCAAAAATACCCCCAAAAAATTGCCAATTAATTCCTAAACTTTTGACATATCTCTAAAACACCTTTATAAAATTACAAATTAACCCTTATAATTTTAAAATGTTACAAAAACCCTCCTAAGACCTGAACTGGACTTGAGAAGCTGCTGGGTCCTAGTCTGACCGGTTTGACCAGCCGGTCCAGTCCGGTTTTTAAAACAGAGGTATCAAGTAGCAACTACTCATTTAATTCAATCATTCTATCAATGAAAGAAGTGTAACATAAATCGGTTGAATTTATATTCAACAACAAAAGGAAACAAACTTTTAGATAATAGCTTGATTCAATGGTTTGTCATTTTTACATAAAAACAACAAAAATATTGTAATCACGTGATAATTGATAAGGTGATCTTATAATAGATTAAATATAAATTTGCGGAAAATAATATATTACTTTGAATTATATTAGGTGTTTAATTGTATATGGTTTGAATGGTGTGTGTGGTAAAACAAATAGTACATTTTGTGTATGAATTGAAGTCTTACTGCTGTTGCAAACATCGACAAATAGTTTATTATGGTGATTATAATATGCAACAAGAGTTTATTATGATTTTTGCGTTTGTAATAATGCTAAACCATGATAAGAAATCGACCAATCATCATTACTATTACATATTTAAAAAATATACCAAACCATAACTTAAATGGATGTTTAATTGAAATAAGCAAGTTGCCGAACAACAGCTTAAATAAAAATAAAAATAAAAATAAAAATCTAATAAAATCTAACAAATCTAAATGGTTAGGCTCCTTGATGTTTATAAACATCACATTGTTCAAAACATATTGAATATTCAAAGTTATTAGCAATATAACAATAATTTGCAAAAATATTGTCATTAAAATACGTATGAAATAAAAGATTAAATATTTCTGTACTCTCATTCAAAATTGAATGGTACGTCCTATCAAAATCCTTTGGATGCTCATCTGCAAATTCTAATACTCTCACATATTATTTTTTCTAAAAATTTCCAAGTCTTATTCTTCTCTGAATTCCACGTTCAGACAAATCTTTGTACATAAATTTTTAAACATTTGTTTACAAATTGTTTCAGCAACATCCAATAAACACAGACGCGCAACGTGCGGGCTTTCCACCTAGTTAATGTATAATCCTGGAACAAA
Source organism: Pistacia vera (assembly GCF_008641045.1). Lineage (NCBI taxonomy): Eukaryota > Viridiplantae > Streptophyta > Magnoliopsida > Sapindales > Anacardiaceae > Pistacia > Pistacia vera. Next base: position 230,781 of record NW_022196415.1, read on the forward strand.
AAAAGATTGATGTACTCATTCACAGAAATTTAGGAGAAGAATTGTATCTATTATGACACATCATATCTTGCTATAGAGAATAAAGCTAGAAAAGTAATCCGTCTGGCCCGACCCGCTGCGAGTTACGACTTTTGGTGGGTCGGTCCTAACCCGTCCGCCAACAAAGGCAGGCTGGATTAGGCCCGCCATTTTTGGGGAAATGGCTAGCCCAACCCGGGCTGCCAACCCTAACCCATCGAGTTAGGCTGTGGGTCAGGCCGGGTTAACCCTCTTTTTTTATTTTTGATTTGATTTTGTTTTATTTATTTAACTTTTCAAATAAATAATTAACAATTTATAAATGAATAAATTATAAATGTAATTGTTTTTAGTTAGCTTTTCAAATATCAATATTCAATTAAATTAATTTTTTTTTGGTTAACATTTCAAATATTAATTCAATTTTAATATAATAAAATTGTAATATAAGAAAAATTAGACTTATTCATTTATCAAAAAATAAAATAAGAAATTATAACAATTATTGCCTCGTTAAAAACCTCACCAAGAAAAACCCAATGGGAGAAAAACTTGGTAAAGAAAAAACGAGTGTAATAATTGTCAATTAATTTACAAATTACATTTTACAAAACAACTAATTTGGGAGTGGTTTACTAGGACCTCCCTCATATGTATCATCTATATTACAAAATTGAAATGATTATATTAAAGTATCGTCGACAATCTCATATTAATCTTGATAGCGCGACCGTTCTCAATCCCGAAGACGTGAGGACTTTAATCATTTTTGGAGAAAGTTTACTCCTCATTTCATTTAAAATTCTTCCACTTGTACTAAATGTTTGTTCAGATGAGACGGTTGAGACAGGAATAGCGAAAACATCCAAGGCAAGTCTTGATAATATCGAAAAAATACATTTTCTGGCTTTCTAATATTCCAAGACATCAAAGTTAGCTCTTTGTTGTAGATCTGCTGGTAACATTTTGGAGGTTGCCAAATACCGTTGAAGTTCATTACTCTGCGACTGTATGGAGGACAGTATATTAGTTGTTGTTGTTAGTGGTGGTGCTTCTGAAGAGGAGGCTGTGCTTCAGATTCGGGTCCTCTTCGGACTATTCAGTGCACTCCAAGAGTAGAAGTCTTCATTTGTTTCTTCTTATGCAGCTTCCCTGGATATTTTGCCTCTTTGCAGGTTCTCATACCTGTTTTCATATTGGAAATATACTTCTACAAGACAATTTTTTACCTCTCCTATTTGATTGGCATATACTTCGGTTTGTAAATTTTCACTTAAATTGTCAAAACCATTTTCTAAACCTGCTAATTTAATCATAGGATCAAATGTAACACCTAAACAATAAAGAAAAGGAATGGATTCCCAATATTAAAATTTTTTTTTTCCATTGCCTTTATTGGTTCATTTAAAATTTCATTGTTTTTGTTTTTTGTAAATAACTCTGAAATTTTTATAATTGTATGTATTACCAATGGACTAGTAAGATAATACACATCAGAAAGTTGTAAAGTGGATTGGTAAAAAATTTTAAGAAAAAAATGAAACATTTTAACTATATGCCAATAATTTTCTACCAAATAATGCGGACCTCTATTATTTGCTATAAAATAACTAATTAAATTAGCATAAGGTGAACATGAATCAAACATTAAATAAGTATTATTCTATTTAACAGGCATGTCTAATACAAAAGTTCAAGGAGACATATTTGATTTTATACAAACATCTTGAAATTCAGCATTTCTTTTATTACTACCAGTAATCCAAGCTAAACAATCCATAATTCTATTAATATTTTCTTTAATTGTTTTCATACCACTTTTTACAATTAAATTAATAATGTGACATGCACAACGTTGGTGAAAAAATTTCAAATTGTTATAAAAATGATAATTACTTTGAAAAAAATCTACAGCTGTAGTATTAACACTTGCATTATCTAAAGTTAAACTTACCACTTTATTAATAATATCATAATCTTCTAAAACTTTAACAATTTTATTATAAATTTGTTGACCATTATAATCCACATTCATTAATCTAAATCCTAATAAAAAATTATTTAATTTACATTCGTTATCAAAATAATGACTAGTCACACATATATAATCTTGTTTAACTCTATGACTGTAAATATCGGCAGTTAGAGCCACATTAACATGACAACTATATATTTTATTTTTTAATTCTACTTCCATTTTCTTAAACAATTTTATTAAATCATTTCTAGTTGCAGTTTTAGAATAACTTTTAAATCCTAGAAAAAATAAAATTTTAATAAATCTTTCAAAATATTTATCTTCAGCCATATTAATAGGTTGATCAGTTGCAGTAATATATAAAGCTAATTGTTCCCTATATACATCATAATTATAATGCCAAGTAGTACCCATATTAGTTATTTGAGTTTAATTGGTTTCTCTATTTCCATTTTGAGCAATATGTTTATTAGCATGTATTTTTAAAGTACTAGTACCATTACCTGAATCAGCTTTATAAACATTTCCACAATACTTGCATCTTGCTTTCTTCACTTGAACTCCATTTTCTGTCTCGTAAAACTTTTCAAAATGCATCCAAACGTCTGATGTGTGTCTGTCGTCACTTTCGACAGCAGTTGATGAATCCACTTTGGCTTTAGATGAAGTTGGACGAGGACGATGATTACGAAGATGACTTTTAGAACCACCGGGAGCTGTAGGTGTAACAACATGGGGAGAAATCGGGGGCATATTTTGAGGTGTATCAGATTCTGAGACTAAGAAAGCAGGACTATTTGAATCTCCTCCAGCATTCATGTTAGTAAATTCAGCAGCACTAGGATTAGGATAGTAGTTTCCTTCCTCATTGAAATTGATGGAAGAGAAATATCTATCCATTGTAGTTAAAAAAAAAATTGATGTAGAAGAAATAAAAAATTAAAAAAGGAGAATTGGAATATTGAAAATTGGAAATATAAATTGAAAATTGCAAAAACTAATAAAAATTAAAATAAGAGCAACTTGATAACAAAGAGATTAAGACTTAAGAGAATGATTGAGAGATTTCAATAAAGATTAGAGATTAGAGAGAATGAGAGAATTTGAGTTGTGAGAAAATATGAGAGTTTAGGGACAATTTATAGAAAAAATTGGAAAAAGAAAATGACGAAAAAAACCTCTCCAACTGCTATAAAATGACTATATTTCAAGAGTAAAATGGGAATTAAAAAAAAAATTAATTTTAGTTTTTTTTTTAATTTTTTTGGGCCAACCCGAGGGTCAACCCAACGGGTTGGCGGTCCTTTCTCAAAAAGGACAAAACAGCAAACTGTGGATCGATGCTGACCCGCCCAGGGGTTGCATGCGGGTCGGGTTCAACTTGGGTTGAATCCTCTTAAATTCGGGTTGGGTTAGGGTTGACCCGTCTAACCCGGCCCATTTGTTCCACCATTAATAGAGAATGCAAAGAAGTTGTAGCCTTAAAAACTCAATATTTCACTTGCTTTCTAGTATCGGACCTCATCTTTTTCTTGATTCATAAAATGGAATTGCCCCTGTTTTCTGTTAAACTATTCATGTCATAACTGCATTCGACCACCTCTACAGTTTTACTGCCAGCCAGAGTTGATTGAGCATAATCTGGAGAAGTTCTAACGGGGAATTGTCAATTAACCATATACATAAACCATAGAAATATACTCCAAACGAATATAGAAAAAAGTGCATATTACCCTATCATTCAAGTGAAATATGTCAATTAAGGAAGCAAAATGACAAGAAAACAACCAATTTCTAAAAGAGACGAGGATTTGCATAATTAGAACAAATTTGTAAGGGGTTTTCAGTTCAAACAGTCATCAGCGTACTAAAGTGCCAACTGTGGCTCAAGGGGAATTCAATCTTACATTCTCCAAAACAATAGGGTTATCATATAAGGATTCTAATAAAATTACATACAAAAGATATGAGATCTAAGGAATTGAAGCAGCCCCCAACAAATACGAGAAAAGCCATAAAAGAAAGTCCAAGTCTAAAATAATTCGAAGATAAAAGCAATCCCAGATGCTCTAGGAAACGTATACACAGAAAGTTCATAAACCAGAGAACCATGTCACATAGCTTCACTAAATTAAGCCAGTGAAACCATAAACCATATCCACTTTCAATCAAAGATACCAAGCATTTATGTGAATTGCTCTACCCAAACAATCAAAAAACATTTCATTAAATCTTAAAAGTTTATCGACACCCTGAAACAAGTCAAGCATTAGCAGAATACACAAACATATCACCCAAAAAAAAAAGTACAAAAGCAATTATAAACACTGCAGAACACCCAGCCTTCATCCAGCACAAAAATAGTCAAAACCTACTGGACCCACATCAGAAAATGAGCTAATGAAGACATAAATTAAAGTTGGCTAAGCAAAAAAGCAAGAAGAAAGATCATAAACAGGAGATATTTTTCACAAGCATTCTTTTGGCAAGTATATCAAAAGTAATGGTGTAGAGCCTCCAATGCCTCCAATTACAACCTTGGAAAGAATACTATAAGGAGAAAGAAGGTTTAAGTCTTACAGAGTATCTCTATTGACCAACTAAGATGCTGTGCACTGCAGACCTGGGAACAGACAAAGCTAGAAAAAAAAGCTCACAAAGATGGTGATATTCATCAATAACACAGTTTGTTACTCCTAACACATAGTCCATAGAACACCAAACTTACCAAATTACCAAAATTGGTTTCATTCGAATTCAAGCTTCTTGCCTCAGATGACTTCCTGGTCAGTACTTGCATGTAATGAGACTTCAGTAACACAAGTGAAACATGTGAAGTTCATTCCAATATTATCTAACAGTCTCTATCCAGGAAATGTTATTGCTTCCATGATTCCAAACTCATTTGCACATTTATCTGGAATATATTTTTTTTTTTCTTCAACATACTGGTCAAGATAACTTGATCTAGACCGCAGCAAACAACAATAATATTTGGAAGCAATGGTAATGGCCATTTCAGGAGGTGAATTTTCTAAAACTATAACTCACTCTTTCTTTGTTGGACATGACAGTGTTAATTCGTTATTAAAATTTTATAAAGGGATTCTCACCATTTTTAATTCAATCTTTTAGGAATTTGATTTAACTTCCAGACAACCTCTTTTTTCTTTTCCATAAATAGCCTATAGTACAATGTTCAAACTTTTCTTTACTTTCTAATAATCAAGGAGGAAGTTTTGCATATTATAACCCATTAATGAGATAAGTATGAAGCAAAACTGTATATTACTCTTAGTAAAAAAAAAAAAAAAAAAAAAACTAAAAGAAACATTGTATGTGACACTTAAGTTAAGCATACCCATATGATAAGCAGCCGGTTCGGTTGGGAACCTAAAGTCATATTAGTTAGATGTAAACTGTTGGGATAAGGTCTGAAAAGTTATAAGCCTGAATTGATGAACCCAAAGAACTATTTGAAAGTTTAGGATTATTAATTTCAGATAGCATATGAACTTTATTGTTTCCAGATAAAACAAATGAAGAGACTAAATTTCAAAAAGTATCATACCCTTTCAAAGAGTTTTAAAATTGAAAAGAAAATTACAATTGACAAAAAATGTGTATAAGAAAATCCGAACTTTAATCACCAGATATCACCACATGAACATTTACCATCTCGGAAGTGGTGGAATCTCATGTTATCTCTCACAATAATCTCCCTCCCTGTGACTTGAGATGCACCACACATAAATATGTGGCAATCTTTGCATATTCTCAAGTTCTTCATAAATCTCATGATGCAGCCAGCACTTGTTGTGAGCACTCCAAATGCCAGTGCCAAATTCTCACTGTGATTCATTAATATACGCTTCTTCTCCTCATCAGCCACATCATAAGGGACAGAACTGAGTTTTGGCTGGTATCCATGAGCCTTTAATCTGTTCAAAATTTCCTCCAACACCTGCTTAATCTCACTAGATCTTGAATGCATCAAGTCACCGGCAAGGAACTCATGAATTACTCCTTTGTTTCCTTCTACCCAACTAAATCCAGGATTCTTTATAAGACCCTTCTTCTTCATCAGTTTCCTTACCCTTGAAACATCATCCCACCTTCTTGCTGATGCATATATATTAGAGAGTAAGATGTAGTTTCCAATAGCATCAGGTCCAAGCTCAAATAGATGGCATGCAGCAATCCCAGCAATGTCCAGATTCCCATGAATGTTACATGCTCCAAGAAAAGCTCCCTACACCCCTCCATGGGGCTCCACTGGCATTGTTTGGGCCAGCTCAAGTGCTTCCTCCAAGCGCCCTGCTCGACCTAAAAGATCAACCATGCAAACATAGTGATCTGCAGATGGAGCAACACCATAGCATTTCTCCATACTAGCAAATAGCTGCCGGCCTTGTTCTACCAACCCCAAATGGCTACAGGCTCTAAGCACTCCTATAAATGTAATTCTATTAGGCTTAGTCTCTGTTTGTAACATCTCATGAAATAACTGCAGTGCTGCATGAGCCTGACCATGCGTTGCTAACCCAACTATCATTGAACTATAAGTAAACACATTCCTCTCCTTCATCTCCTCGAAAACCCTATATGCATCCCCTACACGCCCGCATTTTGAGTACATCTCAATAAAAGCTGATCCCACAACAACATTATTTGTAAGCCCAAATCCTGATCTCTCAGCTACATCACAAATCCAATCAGCATACTTGATTGCACCCAGTTTAGCACATGCTAAAATAACACCAACCAAAGTAACTTCATCTGTTTCAACACCTGAATTTTGCATTCTCTCAAAATATTCTATTGCTTCTCTAGGCTTAGCATTCTGTGTATAACCAGTGACCATCGCAGTCCAGGCCACCATATCCTTTAAAGGCAACCCATCAAACAATACACTAGCAGATTTCATATCCCCACTCTTGGCATATGCAACAATCAACTCAGTCCAAGAAATCACGTCTTTCACAGGCATTTCATCAAACACCTTATGCCCACAATCTAAACACCCGCATTTTACATACATATCAATCAAGATATTACCAACATATATATCAGACACAAAACCACCAACCAAAATCGTCTGAGCATGCAACTGCCTACCCAAATTCACATCAAGAATCTCAATACAGGCCTTAAAAAGTGCAGAAAACGTAAAAGAAACCGGGTCAATACCTTCTCTCCTCATAGAACCATACAACGTAATTGAATCCTTCAAGCGTCCTTGTAAAGAATACCCACGAATGAGAGCAGTCCAAAGAAAAGGGTTTCTATATTTCACCTGCTCAAAAATGAGACGAGGATAGGAATCCATGGGAATATTAATTTTAGTGAGCATGCGGATTAGTTTCGTGAGCACATAACCACATTGGTCGAGGCCATTTTGAAGAATTTGAGCATGTACTTGTTTAATTTGTAGGAGATTATAACAACCATCAAGTGTGGAACTTAATTGGTTTTCCAAGATTTTCTTTTCACGTGGATGTTCAGAGTAGGAAATGAGAGCTTTATCTGTTCTTATTTGTTGAATAAATTCTCTAGGGATATAACATCGGGAACTCCCTGTAGAGAATTTGCGTATGAGAGCTGCCATTACAGAAAGAGGAAATTTAACTGATATGCCTTCCCAAGTTTCGAATTGAGAATATAACCTTAGTATAATTAAAGCAGCAAAAAGGGTTAGGGTGAAAAGATTTAAACGTTTGTGGGTTAAAGTAATATACAGAAGTTGGTTTATAATTTGAAAGGCAAAATACATTCATCTCAGGAAACGTTTGGTTTAGGGAATATTGAAATACTGGGAATGTTGAATTACTGAAAAGTTAGATTACTTTGAAGATTACTCAGAATCTTTAGAAAAATATGTTTGGTTAATTGGTGGGTATGTTATATTAATATGTTTGGTTGAGAGGAATAAATTAGTGGGTATATTATTTAAATTACTGAATTGTCCTCTAATTAAATACTATTATTATATTATTTTTTAATATTGATTATTATTTGGACTATTATAACCCCCCTACATTTAAAAACTTAGCAAAAACAACCCCATAATAAAAGTTTGGAAAATCAACAAAGCACCCCTACCAACCCAGCCACTGTCGGCCGCCTTCAACCTAACCCCGCACGGAAGGCAGGAAATGGCCTCCATGCGCTGTATGGCCATTGGCCAGACATGACAGATCTGGCTGTCAATGACCAGATCGTTGGTTGTTGACTGCCAGATCGGGCACGATCCGACCATTTTCGGCCAGATATCTGGTCGAAAATGGCCATATCGGCGCATGATGGCCATTTTCGGCCTTCCGTGCGCTGTTCCGACGGCGACAAGTGGGTGGGGGTGATGGCTTGGGTGGGGTGTGATTTGTTTTGAATTCAAGGGTAATTTTGTCCAAAAAGTTAATTAATTCGGGTGAAATAGTAAAAGCTATATTCATGTAAATAAATTTAAAAATAAGAGTATCATTGTCCTAAAATTTTATTAATAAGGGATAGAATTGTAACAAAGAAAGATAACTCTGGTAATCGTAGAATACCTAAGAAAATGGAAGTAATCAGATTATCTCCAATATTACTAATAGTAACCACTATTGTTATTTGAAGATTACTGGTATCTTACATTACTTGACAACCAAACATGGTAATCAAGTAATATAAGATGACTTAACCCCAGTAATCCCACATAACCCCCAACCAAACGCCCCTTCAATTTCTCTTTCTCAAAACACGATTCAAACACCTTCCTCTCTCACATTTTTTCTTCTAGTTTTCTGCCATTTCTCAATTTCTTTGCTCTTTGCATTTTTGCCATTCTCGATTAAGTTACAATGGCTGAGATGCTCAAAGAAACCGAAAAAAACCCATCCACTCCCCAAATTATAGGGACCACTGGTTCTGCCAAAAATGGAGAAGAAAAGGTTGCGGTGGAGCAACTTTCGATGACTGAAGTTGCTCCACCGGTAGAGGACACCTCACTAGTAGAGGAGATGACGCTGACAAAAGACATCTTGGCGGCAGAAGAAGGGATGACAAGATTCGAAATTGAAAATGAAGAGGAGGATGCCAATGCAAATTCTAGCGATGAGGTGGAAGAAGAGGAAGAACAGGTAATGATCTATATATTTTATGAAATTATTGGTTGTTGTGCCAATTTAGGGATATTTGGTTGGTGGTTATTGTTAAGGTCATTGCTGCATTTTGTCGAGCAATTGGAGAGCATGGGAGAAGTGGGCGTTTTAGGCTTCCAGAGGACCGGGGAAGCAAAGGGAGGCCTTAGGGAGGCTGTTTATGGCGAGTTGGATGGCTTTTATTGGCAAAGAGAGCGGAATAGGGGGGTTGGGGGCTTGCCCTGCATATTACAGGGCTGTCCACGTGCAACCAGCCCTGCAAGGCTTGCCCTACATCATCTCTCTTGTACATCATGCCAGCAAGAAACAAGAATCTGTGAAGCAAACAAGAGTACATTTTCTTCCTCTTTATTTTAGTCATTTGTTAACATTTTTGGTTGATTGTGCAAGGCCATTTTAGAAGTACATAATTCAATTTTCCAAGGTAGATTATTGCATGTAATGCAAACAAGAAACAAGAACCTGACAAGCAACAAGAGTTAGTTGCATACTCCTTCCAAGCCTCATGGTTCATGTCTTTTTTATCTATTATGATGAGGAATTTGACATTGCTTTTTCTGCAGTTGGCGATTTGTCTATTAATGGTTCAAAAACTTTAAAGCAACAAAGGGAGGAAGAAAGGAAGGCATCTAAAACTAGTGGAGATACAAAAGCATGGAATAGATTTAGTTAGAAAGGGTTGGCAAGATCCATTGAATCTTTAGAGTAGGGACTGAAAGTTTATTTAGTTGAGACAAAATGCATGTTTTAGTAGGTTGTTATTTTGGGAACTACCAGAACTGCTAGAACTATCATTTTCCAGATTTCTTTATTGTATTTGCTTCTTGTTAATCAATATAATTTTCTCAGTTTTTCTCTTAATTGATTGTTTGGTGAGTGAGGATCTTGGTTGACAAATTTTTAGGCTGTTGTTTTCTCTTAATTTGTTGAACACTTATTAGTGAATCAGAAAACAATTTTAATGGTTTTGATGAGTACTTTATGAGATTATCAAATTAGCCTTGGTCGTTTAAGCGATAAAGGCTATCGCCTAAGCAATCAAGGCTTATCTATATTGGATCGCTTAAACGAGAGTTGACATCACTTATGCGATCGTGTACTTAAGGATTATATAGACACAAATTAGCCTTGGTTGCTTAAGCAATCAAGGCTTATATATACTGAATCGCTTAAGCGAGAGTTACATCGCTTAAGTGATCGTATACTTGAGGATTATTTAGACACAAATTAGCCTTGCTTACTTAAGCGATGTGGGATATCGCTTAAGCGATTAAGGCTTATCTATGTTCGATCACTTAAGCAAGAGTTGACATCGCTTAAGCGATCGTGTACTTAAGGATTATTTAGACACAAATTAGCCTTGGTCACTTAAGTAATGTGAGCTATTGCTTAAGTGATTAAGGTTTATAAATACTAGATCACTTAAGTGATCAAGATTTATATATACTAGATCGCTTAAGCGAGAGTTGCATCACTTAGATGATCATGTACTTGAGGAATACTGACACAAATTAGCCTTGGTTGCTTAAGCAATGTGGGCTATCGCTTAAGCGATCAAGGCTTATCTATGTTGGATCGCTTAAGCGAGAGCTAACATCGCTTAAGTGATCGTGTACTTGAGGATTATTTAGACACAAATTATTCTTGGCCGCTTAAGTGATGTGGGCTATCGCTTAAGCGATCAAGGCTTATATATGCTGGATCGCTTAAGCGATCGTGTACTTAAGGATTATTTAGACACAAATTAGCCTTGGTCGCTTAAGCGATGTGAGCTATCGTTGAAGCGATCAAGACTTATCTATGTTGGATCGTTTAAGCGAGAGCTGATATTGCTTAAGCGATCGTGTACTTGATGATTATTTAGACACAAATTAGCCTTGGTTGCTTAAGCGATGTGGGGTATCGCTTAAGTGATCAAAGCTTATCTATGTTGGATAGTTTAAGCGAGATCTGACATCCCTTAAGTGATTGTGTACTTGAGGATTATTTAGACACAAATTAGCCTTGGTCGTTTAAGCGATGTGGGCTATCGCTTAAGCGACCAAGGCTTATATACGCTGGATCACTTAAGCGAGAGCCGCATCACTTAAGCAAGAGCTGCATCACTTAAGCGATCATGTACTTGAGGGTTATTTAGACACAAATTAGGCTGGTCGCTTAAGCGATATGGACTATTGCTTAAGCGATCAAGGCTTATATATACTAGTTTGCTTAAATGAGAGATGCATCGCTTAAGCAATCTTGTTTTTTATATGGATTATTTGACAACCCCATATTAAGTAACGTTAATGTTAACTTGGGACGTTCACAACATCACAAGATTCGGGAGAAAAGAAGCAAATTAGCCTTGATTGCTTAAGCGACGTCGGTTATTAACACATATTAAGGCCATCTTTGGAGGATTATTTGACAACCTAATTCCATCAACGCATATTAAGGCCATTTAAGAAGACTATTACTGTTGATTTAAACCTTGGACGTTCACAACATCAAAATATAACAGCTACGATATGTGACTAACAACCCTATGATACATGGAGAAATGTCATAGCACACTAGTGTGACATGTTAGTAGAAACGTACCCCATTTCACAAATATGTATTTGAGAAGGATATAATTTCTCACTCATTCCACATTACGGAATATAATTTCTCACTTAAACATTCACAATATCAAAAGATTGAGGAGAAAAGAAGCAAATTGGCCTTGGTCACTTAAGCGACAGCGATAGCGATCACGACTTATCTATATTGGATCGCTTAAGCGAGATTGTGTATTTGAGAAGAATTATTTTAAGTACAAAAGCAAATTATCATTGATTGCTTAAGCGATGTTAGCTCTCGCTTTCACTCAAGCGATCCTATACAGATAAGTAGTGATCGCTTAAGCGATAGCCTACGTTGCTTAAGCGACCAAAGCCAATTTTCTTTGTATTTGACTATTCCTTCTCAAATTCAAGATCACTTAAGCGATGTCAGTTCTCACTTAAGCGATGTCAGTTCTCACTTAAGCGATCCTGTACAAATAAGTCGTGATCGCTTAAGCGATAGCCGACGTCGCTTAAGCAACCAAAGCCAATTTTCTTCGTACTTGACTATTCCTTCTCAAATTCAAAATCGCCTAAGCGATCATATATAGATAAGCTGTGGTTGCTTAAACGATAGTCAACGTCGCTTAAGCGACTAAGGCTAATTTTATTTGTACTTGACATTTCCTTCTCAAATTCAAGAAAATTAGCTTAACTGATGTCATCGCTTGCTTAAGCGATCCTATATTGATAACATCTCAACATTGAATGAATTTATATGCACAATAACATCTCAATATTGAATTAATTTAGTAGCACAATAACAACTCAATATTGAATGAATTTATATGCACAATAACATCTCAATATTGAATTAATTTAGTAGCACAATAACAACTCAATATTGAATGAATTTAGTAGCACAATAACAACTCAATATTGAATGAATTTAATAGCACAATAAGAGCAACAATTAAGTAACTAGAAGCATCCTTACTATCATCTATTCAAAACTTCAAACAAAAAGATATCCAATTGTCAACATAAAAAATTGAAAACAACAAAGCATTCATAACAAGTCCATGAGATGAAAAAGGTAATCTCATAAAGTACCCATCAAAACCATTAAAATTGTTTTATGATTCACTAATAAGTCTTCAACGGTTGGCCTTGGCAACTCTCTTGATTTCATCCTTCTTCTTGATGGCATAGCTGGAAATACAATGATATAAAATCAGTTTAATGCACCATAAAAGATTGACATACAGCCAAGAGAAACTAGTGAACAAGTAAACGGAACAACATCTAGCCACTCACCAAAATATTCAACACCCAAAACAACTTGTCCCATGTGTAATAATAGCCAAGTGCCTATAATGCAAGAAAAAATAATAATTAACGGATATATTAAGGGTTGACAGATTTTAAAAAATATCTGCAGAGTCGCTTAAGCAATCTAGTGTATCGTTTACTAGATCACTTAAGTGATCCAATATATCGCTTAAGTGATCTGGTATAAATAAGTCTGATCGCTTAAGCGATTTGCTGCCATATACTAGACTTATACTAGCCGCTTAAAGGATCTGCTACTATATACCAGACTTATACCAGACTGCTTAAGTGATATACCAGATTGCTTAAGCGATCCATTAGCTCCAGAATACATTTTCAGTCATCTTCACCTGTAATCGGTGCTACCACCCCCAGCTACCCACAATGCAAGAAAATCATCAACAAATCTTACTCCTTTCAACTTGCATTACATCAAACACAACCCAAGAATATAAACCACTAGATCGACATCATAACCCAAACCCAATCAATCATCAAATCTTTGTAAATAGAAATATAAAATGCAAAAAGGAGATACACATACCTGGACAAATTGTCAGGAGGAGGAAAAGGTAGATCTTTGGCGGAGAAGATGAAGGTGTTAATGGTGGAGGAAGAAGAAGGTGTTAATAGTGGGGGAAGAAGAAAGTGTTAATGGCGGAGGAAGAAGAAGATGTGCACGAAGAAAAAGATGCAGAAGAAGAAGAAGAAGAAGAAGATGTAGACAAACCTTAGAAGAAACAACAACTAGGGGAGGGATGTGTTAATGGCGGGAGGAAGAAGAAGAACATGTTTGGGTTTGTTTGCAAGAATTTCGGCTCTTTGGGGACCTATTATATTTTTTTAAAGATTACACAATACTTCATTAATTCTAATTAACCACTAATCGTGTTTAATTAACCTTAATCAATAATAAGGCTAGAGCTGGTCAAGGACCAGTCCCAAGCAGGCCGAGGCCTAGGCCCATGAGAAATTTTGGGACTCAGACCGGTCCTTAGGACTGGTCTTATGGGCCCAGGATTGGTCCTAGGACCGGTCCTATGGGCTTGGAAAATTTATTTTTCCCCCTGATTTTTTTTTTTATATTTTAGGAGCAAAACTAAATTTTGTAGGGGGTTTTTAGTATTTTTTGAGGGTAAAATTTATAAATTTTATAAATTTTTCAAGGCTTGGAATTTTTGTTTTTTTGTTAAATTTTGTAAAAAAATTTTAACCCCTATAATTTATGTTTATTTCAAAATTTATAGGGGGTTTTAGATAATTGGATAAGGGACTAAAACAAAATATTTAAAAAAATTTGGGCCCAGGCCGAGCCTTGGAGGAGGGCCTAGTGGAGGGACCGGGCCCTCCTCCTTAGGCTTGGTCTAGGACCGGTCCTCTCAAGGACCGGTCTTAGGACTTTTGGACCCAGTCCTAAATGTCCACCTCTAAATAAAGCTATTTACGTAACACTTTCAAACTACATAGTCTTTTAATTAAATTTGAACTTGATTTGGTCTTTTAATAAAATGTTCCTTACAGACAACGTGCTCACACTTAATACAGCTAAACTTGTATTAAAGAGAAAAATATTTAAGGGAGAAGCATGAAACAGAACTTTTGCATAATGTAAAAATTAGGGATAAATTTAGGTCCATGTTCAGGCGTCAAACTTTCCATAGGCAAACCCGCAAACAAATGTAACATGTAAAATCATTACATACCCACCAACATAAATATAATATAAATCCACAAAAATATGAAGGATACACAAAAGAAGAAGAAAAATTCAAGGTGCTAAAACATATAAATATTATGATCATCAAGAGATAAAATATATCTAATAAAATTTATAGAAAAACAAAATTTTTGGTCTTATCCGCCCATTCATCAAAAAAAGCAAACAAGAAGTTCAACTCGTTTTACATGTTAGACATAAAATTTTAAATTAATTTTTGCTTTTTTTTTTTTAAAAATTCAAAAACAATTTTTGATAACCGAATGTGTGTTGTAAAATTTACAAGCGTATAAAACGAAAGTTTAAACAAACATAACCCAATATAGTCGAAGTTATCCGTTGAATGTAAATTGTCTTAATGATATAAAAAGTAAATTGTGGGGTAAAATGATTATTTAACTTAAATCAATTATTAATATTTGATGGGGGTACACATGTAAAATCAATTTCCATATGGGCAAAACTTTTTGTCTCATCTAATTTAGAGTAAAGGACTTTTTCCCAATCCAGATTTGCCTTAATGACACGTTCCCACCCAAAAAGTTTCAAAATACCAATGTACTACCCAAAGTTTATATTCCGTTACTTCCCGAAATACACTTCCTTTAGGGTTTGCAATTCGGCAATGAACGGAAAGCAAACTCGATTTAAGCTGTTGGGGCTTTTGAAGAAGGGAGATTAGTGAGTCTTTTGGTGGTCAATATTAGTTAGAATTTGACTTGGGAGGGGCGGTTGTGCGTTCCGCAAATTGCTCGATTATCGACGATTGGTAGGATCGGTGGGAGCAAGGTTTGAGGGGTTTTGGTTAGTGATGATCAGGGAAGAGAACGATGGTGGTGTGGGGTCATGACTAGAGGTGGTAGCCAAGCTAAGTTGCTCGGGAGTGCGCTTTGGCTGACTCCCAAGTTAGATTTTGGCCAATCCCCACCACCAAAATCCAACCTACCATCACCAAAAGACTCATCAACATTCCCTCTTTAAAAACCCCAATAGCCTGGACCGACTTTGCTCTCCATTCGCTACCGAATCAAAAAGTGTATCCTGGGTAGTAAATGAATATAAACTTTGAACAGTAAATTGGTATTTTGAAACTTTTTAGGTGGGAAAGTGTCATTAATGCAAACCTTGGGTGGGAAAAAGTCATTTACTCTTTAATTTAATTTAATTTGTTTAAGTTATTTTTATGATTGATTATTTAATTTAAGAGTGCAATTTTTTACCCATAGTAGAATAAAGTTAAATTAATTAATGAATTAAGCTCGCTTGTTTTAAGGGTTAAATAGAAACTGGGTCTAAAAACTGGGGAAGTGATTTTTAGCCCCCTCGTAATTTATCATTGTCCCCTAATTATTAAATACGCTTGTTGTATATTTAAAAAAAATAAAATTCTTTAAATTTACCAAAAATAGCCCTTTAATCTTAATTAGGTTTTTTGTTTATATCTCTTTTCCCAAATTTTAAAGTTAACTACAACTTTTGTTTACACCCATTTTCCTTGATTTCAAACTTAATTAAGTTTTTTAGTTAAACCTATTTCCCCTATTTAAACTTACTTGGGGTTTTTGTTTACACTCATTTTCCGCATGTCACTTGACATAATGGGCCTCTCAATATTGTTCAAACTTGTTATGCCTGGAAAAGTAGGGCTGACGCAGAACCCTGTCAGCGTAGGTGGTCAAAGCTTAGGCAAATCCAGTAACCGTCGAGACGCAGCCTCATCGCATGATGACGTGAGTGGCATGCTCCTGACAGTGTAGTGGGTGTGCGCCAGGTTAGCGAAAGGCTGGAGGTGATCCACGTGTCCAATCCCAGCGAAACTCGAGTAAATTACTCGAGCAGGTGAATAACGAGGCGCAAGGAAGGATTTGCACAGCAATCTGACCCATTCACGGATTTGGTAATCATTACGTGATTTCATCCTACTATAAATAGAGGGCTCCTCTCCTGTTTGTGGGATTAATGAATTTCTCTCTGTAATAGCATACTTATTTTCTCTTTGTAATCGCTTGTAAGTCATCTCGTTGAACGCGACCTGGCCTCAATATATTAATACAATATTAGTGGATGTAAGAGTCGCTTGTTTAAGCATCCGAACCACTTTAAACATCGTTATCCATCTTTTATCCATTCTTATGCCCCCAATCGCGTGTGTTCGCTGAGTCAGCTCAGCATTTCACATGTGTGTTTAGTTGATGTCAAAATCACGCATCAATAGTTTGGCGCTAGAAGGAAGGCCTGATTTAGTATTCTTCTTTCATCACGAGAATCTCTAACTAACTGGTCCTACAATAGTAAATGACTCGCAAATTCGAATTCGAGCGACCCGATCATGGTGAGGAAGAAGTCCCCCAGGTGCAAGAGGGCAATTCTCCTGAAGTCCCCCCAGTTCCGCAAAACCTCATGGGGGATATTCCTTCAAGCTCACAGCTTGACCCAGCCGTCATGAGCTACCTGGAGAGGTTTAACAATACTCTCTCGGGCTACACCACCTGAATCAAATCATCGCCTAAAACGCCTACAGGTCGCATGAAGGCACGGAAAAAGGCGATAGCCCATGCCATGCGCACTGCAACGCGTCAAAGAAAGGGTAAGCAAGTGGCAAACAGCAGTCCTAAAGGCTCCAAAGGGCTGGCAAACACTGACCATGTCCTGGTTAGAATACCTGTGGCGTTAAGGCTCGATGACAGGTCGCATCCCGAGCTATCCCATACTACATCGCATGAGCACTCCCACAAAAGTGCTGGGCGGGGCGATTCTTATCACCACCAGAATGACGATTCTGATCGTCATCAGGCAGGAGGTTCCCACACTCAACGGGGTGGTTCGTACCACCGCGGAGGTCGTGAAAGTTTCCCGCACCATTGATCGCCATCACATGGCTCTAGCCAGCGTGTGTCAAGATTGACCAAAAATGCCGACAGAGGCGAAGAGGAATCTGACCTCCGGACTATCCTTAACCACAATCGCGAGGGTCGAACCCGCAAGAGGGAAAGCAATCCCCAGATGGCTTCGCTGCCTCAGATTGAGGAGTTACAATGAGCTTTGGATCAATTAAAAGCTCAGCAAAATGACAAGGGCAGGTCGCAGAAGCGTCTCCTTTTTCTCTGGCTGTATTAGTCGCCCCTCTCCCATCCAGATTCAGAATGTCTAATATGCGGGTGTTTGATGGAAATTATGATCCCCAAGATCATTTATACGAATTCAATGACCTAATGGAACTTCACCAAGTGTCTAACTTGGCAAAATGTCGATGCTTGGCAGTGACTCTTACATCTCATGCCAAACGGTGGTTCAGGTCGCTTTTGGTAGGATCAATCAGCTCGTGGAATCAGATGAGCTCGACATTCTTGAGACACTTCCAAGCAAACAGGAAGTTCTCAATGCCTTTGAGTTACCTTAGTAGCATAAGGCAAGAGATGAATGAATCCCTCCAATCTTACATCGATAGGTTCTACAAAAAGCTCTATAAAGTAGCTCACACTCCCAAAGAGTCCGTTCAGACTCTCATTATAGCGGGAGTTCGTCCATAGACAGATCTGTGGAAGGAGCTGCAATCAGAGGACGATGTTTCTCTCACTTGCTTTTACAACCTTACGGAAAAATACCTCCATATTGAGAGCTCCGTGGCGGCACTCCACCGCCATGATCCCGACACTTCTGGCAATACACCAGGTCAGGGGAAAAATATGAGATTTGATCGCAGATGGGCTAATGACGATCAACGAAAAGGAAAAAACATCGGTTTGAGCCCAAGAAGTTTTATACTCCAGTTTCTCGTCGCAATTGCGACAAGACTCAGTATACCTCTTTGAATGCATCTGTTTCAACCATTCCTGATAAATCAGAAGAAGCCGGTTTGCTCGGAGAGCCTGAGCCCATGAAAGGTCTCTCCTCATCCAGAAACAGTAAAAAATGCTGTCGTTATCATAGGGACAATGGGGATCACACAGATGAGTGCCGAGCTCTCAAGCAGGCAATCAAAAATCTTATCAAGGAGGGGTATTTCAAAGAGTATATCGATGACTCTGCTCCCGTAAGGGAGAAAAATCAATAGCAACCGAGTAAGAAGCGTTATGATTGCAAAGGTGTCTGTAGCGTGGGGATAATCTTTGGAGGACCGCACCTCGAAGGAAACTCACGAGGTGCCCAAGAAAGATATGCTTGCACAGCCCATCATGACCCCATCAGTGTGATGAACACGACGCAACGACCACCAAAAGTTTGCAGGGAGGAGGAAATCACCTTATCTAAAAAAGACGTGGTCTGATTGCATCATCCCTATGATGATGCTCTCGTCATCACGCCCCAAATAAGGCACTTTGACATCCATAGAATGTTGGTGGACAACGGAAGCGCTATGAACATGCTGTTCTAGCCAGCTTTCAAAAGAATGAAGTTGGACGAGGCCGACTTGAAGCCCGCCTCAATCCTCCTATATGGTTTTACAGGGGATTACCTGATCCCCAAAGGAACGATCTCGCTTCCAGTCACGCTGGGTGACTCTGACGAGTTAACCAAGATAACTGAATTCTTAGTAGTAGATTGCCCATCCGCTTTCAATGGCATTCTAGGGCGACCTCTACTGAGGAACTTCAAAGCAGTCACTTCGATCTACCATCTCAAGATAAAGTTTCCCACCCCGACGGGGATAGAGGAAATAAGAGGATCTCAACGCGCATCTCGCAACTGCTATGTAAAGGCAGTGCAGATGGCATGCAAGGGGAAAGCCATGTCGCATGGCATTCCCAAACAGGTAATGGTGATCAGTCGAATCGAACCACAGCCTGGCCCAGCCAAGGATAATATGGATCCTCTTATCTAGGAATGCCCTGCCAGTGGGCCAGTTGAGGATTTAACGGAAGGGTCAATCGACCAAAGCGAGCTGAGCAGAGTGTTGAGGATTGGAAGCAATTTCAACCCCCAGCTCGCTAACGACCTGATCAACTTCCTTAGAGAAAGTATTGATGTACTTGTGTGGACGCATGCCGATATGGTCAGGATCAGCCCAAGCATCATTTGCCATGCTTTGAACATCGATAGTGAAGCCAAACCGGTCTGCCAAAAAAGAAAGGCAATGGATTTGAAGCGGTATGCTGCCTTGAAAATCGAGGTAGATAACCTCCTTCAGAATAGATCTATCCGAGAAGCGCTATATCCGAGTTGGGTTGCCAACCTAGTTCTAGTAAAGAAACCCAATGGCAAGTGATGGACCTGTATTGACTTCACCGACCTCAACAAAGTCTGTCCAAAAGAAAGCTTTCCTCTACCTAGGATCGACCAGCTCATTGATGCCACCTCCGAGCACGAGCTGCTGAGTTTTATGGATGTATATTCGAGATACATTCAAATTCCAATGTATGCACTGGACAAAGAGCATACCTCCTTTGTAACAGATCGGGGGCTGTATTGCTATAGAGTTATGCCCTTTGACCTAAAGAATGCTGGTGAAACTTACCAGCGGTTGGTTAACCGAATGTTTTCTGAGCAGATCGGGAAGTCAATAGAAGTCTATGTTGATGACATGCTAGTCAAGTTGCATGAGGCTTTAGATCACATAGCACATCTCGCTGAGATGTTCGACATCCTCTGGGAATACAGAATGAAGCTCAATCCTTTCAAATGCTCATTCAGAGTATCCTCAGGAAAATTCCTAGGGTACATGGTTAACCAGCGGGGAATAGAGATCAACCTCGAGAAAATCCAAACTCTCTTCAATATGAAGAGCCCGACCAACCACAAACAGTTTCAAAACCTCAATGGGCGAATAGCGGCGCTCAGTCGCTTCATATCGAGGGCAATACATCGCTGCTTGCCATTCTTCAACATTCTCAAGGCCAATAAGAAGTTTGAGTGGACTCTCGAGTGCGAACAGGCATTTCAGAGCATTAAAGAGCACCTCGGAAGGCCACCTCTTCTGTCCAAGCCTCTCTCGCAAGAGATTCTGCTCTTGTATTTGTCTATTTCTCAGTACACGATCAATGCAGCATTTGTTCGGGAGGAGAGCAAAGTTCAATGGCTAGTGTATTATGCAAGCAAGTGTCTGTTGGATGCCGAGATGCAATATCCATAAATGGAGCGATTAGCTTATGCCCTGCTGATCGCTTCCCAAAAGTTGCAACCTTACTTCCACGCCCATACAATCCATGTAATGACAAGTTACTCGCTCAGACAGGTCTTCCAGAAACCAGAGGCATCAGGTAAATTGCTCAAATAGGCCATGGAACTAAGTCAGTTCGATCTGCAATATAGACTAAAAGCAACTATCAAAGGGCAGGCTGTTGCTGATTTCATTTCGGAATTCTCATATCATCCGACCAAGGAATCCGAGCAATAAGTCAGTAAAGCCAGCCAGGAAACTATTCAAAATATGTAGACCTGGAGCCTATACTTCGACGGATCATCAAACAGGAAGAGGGCTGGGGCAGGTCTTCTTCTCCTCTTAAGTCCTGAGGGAACTCGTATTCATGGCATCCTCTGGTTTGGGTTCAAAGCGACCAATAATGAGACTGAGTATGAAGCTCTACTTGTTGGATTGCGGTTGGCTAAAGAAATGGGATCAACCACGATCAGCATGCACAGCGTCTCCATGCTGGTTGTCAACCATATTTTGGGGGAATACTAGGCCAAAGAAGAAAATGTGATCAGCTATCTGAAGAAAGGTAAGGTTGCACTCGAGCCATTTAAGCACTTCACGATCACACAGATCTTACAGATAGCAATTCTATGGTAGATGCCTTGGCAAAGATAGCCTCATCGTTAGACTCAGATGCACTGGAAAGTATTCTGTTAGGTTCATAGAGGCTTCCAGTATCAGCTCGACCGAACAAGCCGTGAATACAGTAGAATCAGTTTCCTAGATGACCCCTATCATTCAATATCTCCGAGATGGGGTCTTGCCCAACAACAAGGTCAAAGCAAGGACCCTGCGGGCAAGAGCTGTTCGTTACACACTAATAGGAGACTAGTTGTACAGGCAAGGGTTTAACGCCCCCTTTCTCTGATGTGTAACCGACGAAGAAGCAGACTACATCATGCGAGAGATACATGAAGGGATCTGCGATAATCACACGGCCGCACGATCTCTCACCAACAAAGTTGTTCGTCAAGGGTATTACTGGCCCCTGATCCAAGAGGACACCTACAACTTTGTCAAAAAATGTTATAAGTGCCAACGATTCGTGAACATACCGCGAGCTCCTTCCCACCAGCTGATAACCATGACCAGCCTATGGCCATTCTTCATGTAGGGAATCGACCTCATTGGTCCCATGCTAGTTGGTAAAGGGGTAGTCAAGTATGCGCTGGTCGCGGTAGACTACTTCATCCAGTGAGTCAAAGCAGAGCCATTAGCCGCGATCACCACCAAAAAGCTTAAGGACTTTGTCTTCAAAAACATTGTGTGCCGCTATGGGATTCCTTATACCCTCATATCTGATAATAGGAAGCAGTTCGATAACAAGGAGTTCAAGCAGTTTTACGACGAGCTGGATATCCACAAAAAATTTGCCTCAGTCGTAAGACCGCAAGCAAATGGTCAAGTTGAAGCTATCAACAAAACCATCAAGCACACTCTGAAGGCCAAACTTGGCACAGCTAAGGGAAATTGGGCTGACGACCTTCTTGAAGTCCTGTGGGCCTACAGGACGACTTCGAGAACCTCTACCTTAGAAACCCCTTTTTCGCTAGCATATGGCTGCGAAGCAATGATCCTTGTGGAGGTAGGGCCCAGTTCACTTCGTAGGGACCTGTTCAGCGAAGCCAATAATGAAGCGCTCATGTGCGCAAGTCTGGACCTAGTTGAAGAATATTGCAGCAAGACTTAGCTAAGAATAGCAGCCTATCAGCAATGTGCAAAAAGATTCTTCGACTCTAAGGTCAAAAGAAGAGACTTCTAGGTCGACGACCTTGTTTTAAAGGAAGTCATTCTCAGTACTAGAAAACCAAGTGCATGAGTTCTGGGATCGAACTGAGAGGGCCAATACTGCATCACCAAAGTAATAAGACTGGGGACTTATCATCTCAAATGGCTGAATGGTTCTGAAATACCCCGAGCTTGGAATGTTGAGCATCTCCGACCATATTATCAGTAATTTTGAACTCAATTGTTTCCTTGTAAAGATTTTACTTTTCTTTATTTTTGTAATCTTTGTAAATAGCAAGTGTACAATTCTGTTCATTTGTAATCATTTTCCCATGTATATAATTCTGTTCGCATAAACTTATACCAATGTTATTGTAAATAGTTAGAATGCGATCTCATATGTAAGAATACGAAAATTGTAAATACTCATGAAAGATTGTAAAAAGCGATGTCTTTATTTATAAAAAGGGAAAGTACATAGGCAAAAAGGGAGAAAATAAGAGAAGCGGATCACTGATCCTTGTCCCTAGGCTGGTCGCCGGCTGCCTGTTCGGGTGCAGGCTCCTCTGGAACGAACTCAGGATGTTCCTCTTCTAGGTCAGGTCCCTGAGCCGCTTCCTCAGCTTCGGCCTGCGCCATGAAAGCAAGTTCGTTCTGGTACTCGTCAGGGAGGTCAGACAGATCCATCTCAGGGTTTTTCGACAGAAGAGCAAAGATAAACTGAATCGTCCATTCTGCAGCCTTACTCTCGACCTTCGCTTCTTGTTGCTGCATCTTCACAGTTAGCAAAGTGACCCGACCTCGGGTAAAGTGAAGCTCGGCCTCAAGCATTGACAGCTGCTTCTCAGTATTCTCCCATAGCTTGCCCCTTTCCCTCTTAGCTCTAAAGGCCTGTTGGAGGTCATTGGTAATGTCTGGTCTTTCTCGCCAGCCTCCCTGGTAAGTCTGGCCATGGTCCTCTAGAGGTCCTTCACCTCCTCGCTGCGCTTCTCCAGCTCGGACTTCTGAAAGTCCACCATGCGAAGTGTAGCATCCCTTTCGGACAATTGTTGCTCCGCTTGAACGATGGACGAGTCTCTATCTCCTCATGCGTCCTCTAGTTCCCGTTTGAGCCACGCATTCTTTGTCCTCATCTCGACCAGTCCCTCAGCAGCCCCCAGCTGGACTTTCTGCAGGGATAGGTGCATGGAGAACAAGGCTTGCATAACGAAGAGAATAAAGTTAGTCCCTTGTATTACAAAAGCAAATGTCCTCGCTGAGGGCAGCTCGTTTACCTTGCTCAAGTGTTGGAAGGATGTAGTCATCAGGTCCATAATGTCGGAGGCTGCGAACTGCTTAAAAGCCTCTACAAGCCCGTATTTAAGCAAAGCAAGGACTATAGGCTGCAGATGGTCTGGCAGCTGACCCATTGACTCCAGCACGAGGGTGTCTGTGCCTGTAACAGGTAAAGTTTCTTCTATCGGGTCCTTTCCCGACCTCTTCCTAGGGATTACGGTCACCTATTGTCTTGCCTGCTAACCCCCTAGAGCAAATATATTTGTCGTGCCCCTAGCTAGCCCTCCAGAGCGGAATGCTTGGTAAGGTTGTGACCTCTGGGGCTGGACGCCCAAACCTTTTGGTTCGGACTTCGACTCCTCGGTCTGAATTTGCCTCCTCTTTTTAGGCCTCTGGGCCATGGTTTTCTACTTCAAGCGAGCAGCCGAAGGGTGGGGAGCGCCTGCAGGTTAGGTCGAATCGGCTGCCGATGTGCCTCCGCTGGTAGGACCATTGGGAGCCCCTTCAGCTGGTCCGGTGGCACCACTTCAGGGGAAGGCAAATTGCCGTGGTTGTGGTGACTTGGGCACCCTAGGAGGCATGGTCGTTGCACGTGAACATCATTAGTAAAACAGTTCGCTGCATGCGAAATCAAAAAGGCTAAAGTCAACAAGCTTACTCAGTGTGGTCTCTAGGGTCGCTTCTGAGTTGAAGAAATCGTACTTTCGTAAATTTGTGGTTGTCACGTGCAATCTTACGTCAAGACTCTCTTCAGGCAAAAAGCCAAAGGTAGCGATCCTGTTAGGATCCTCAAGGAGCTCTAACCTGGTCATCTTGTTAACTGCGAAGAAACAAAGAATTCGTTAGCAAAGAGCGAACGAAAATTCGTGAACTCAAAAGAAAGGAGGACCTACTTGGCTCCTGAAAATGGCAAATGCCATCATGACGAAAGAAAAAGAATTTCGTCTCATACGCCCCTACAAATCTCGAGTAACTGTGTATTCCCGCTTCAATGGTAGTTCGTCTGGAAAGGTAGTAAGAATCCTTGTTCTTACTCTTTTTTAAGATGTACGAGCAACTAAGCTCTAGCGCGGTTAGCTCACCCAGTCTATTTTCACGGCATGCAATATATATGGTCACGGCTATTATGTACGCGTTCTGTGTGAGCTGCAAGGGTGCGACCTCGAAATGGTCAAGGACCGACCTGACAAAGGGGTGGAAATGGATCAACCCCCCACCCTTGAAAATGTCCTCGGAGATCGCGGCCAACCATCGTGGCAGATTCCGAGTTGTGTGTGTCCTGTCTCGAAAGACCTCCACACTGATAGTGTATTGGTCTACTACCCTTTGAAGCTCTTCGTCTGTAAGTATCGACAAGATCTCTCGAAGGGGACCCATAGGAGCATCTTGCATAGGCGAGTTGGTCCCTTCCTCGGCTCTGGTCGTTAAGGGGTCCATTCTACTGCGGTCTGCAAAAGCGACATGCAGGGAATCACTTAGTCTTCGTATGATGACGTGGAGGAAAAAGAAAATACTTCCTCCCTTAAACCCTAGAAAAACCCTAACAGAATACTTTTAGAGCCACCATCAATGGCTCAATCCCAACGAGAATATTTCATCTCTGATCAACTTCCGACAGATTGTCATCGCATGGCAACTATTGAAAAAAAAAAAAAAAAGATAGTAAAGGTGGCAGAAGGATCATCCTTACCTCTTGAAATGAGAAGATTAGTCATCTTGCTCCGGATATCAAGTGTGCAACAATTTGATAGACAAAGAACCAAGGCTCACGAAAATCTCTTCCTCTCTCTGAGAAGATGAATACTATGGCATTGCTAGAAGTGAACTTGGGATTTTATAGTGGAGGAAATGACGCTTTGGTTTCTCGATAAGATAACGGGCGGAGGGAAAAGACGGAGAAGAAAGGAAAGAAAGAGAAGGGAAAAGAGGGATAAGAAAAGTAAAAAAAGAGAAGGGGAGGAGGGAAAAGACGGAGAAAAAGAAAGAAAGAGAAGGGAGAGATGAAGAAGAAGATAAGAGAGAGAAGAGAAAAATGAAATAAAAAAATAGGATAAAAAAATTAGGGATTTATGGATTAATTTAAAATTACTATATTATCTTTAGTTAAACGGATTTTACTAACAGATTTAGACAGAAAGTGAATAATTATTATTTTCAAACCTTTTGAATACTAAATTATCTTTACGACAAACTATGGGTAGCTGCATGTGGTTCGGCCTACTAGTAAATTAAACAAGCTAAAAATAACTTCCTACGTAGGTCCTTACTGAAGGAGATGCCCACACTTGAGGTGGCATTTACTAGGTGGATGTACGGGGTTGTTAACGGGAATAGAGATAAGAATGGGGATGTGATGTGTGGAGGAATGAAAATTATTACATTGTTATAAGAATGGGGATGTGATGTGTGAAGGAATGAAAATTATTACATTGTTACTTGTAACGATGAATAGTGATGGAATCCTCAAGTTTAAATTATTACATATATTTTATCAATCAATTAGATCCATTAAATATTAATTAGACAAAAATAACTCTATAATTAAAAATTATTTTAATTAACTATTAAAAATAAAATAAATATTATAATCATTTATTTTATTTAATAAACTAAAATTATCATTTTCTATTTAAATCAAATTTTGAAAGTTTGAAAATGGTCAATCGTTGGTCAACGTTACCAGCTCGACAACATTTCTTTACGCTTTGATGTCATTGTCGACACATGCAAATCGGGGCGGACTCCGACAACCAAAGATTACCCGAGCGATGTCACGGGCAACGACAAATTATTCATGCTACCACGCGTGATGTTACCTCCTATGTCCTTAGCTGTCAGAAATTGCCCAAACTGGTAGATGGTTGGATGAGCTTCCTCAGTTGCAAGTGGTGACGCCAATATCAAGATTTCGACAATGACATGGCGCGGGTTGAAGGTTAAGGTGATAGGGGTAAAAAAATAATTTATGTTTTATAATATTTTTATTAATATTAATATCTAAATAAAAAAAATGAAAATATGTATTACTAAGTATCCCAAATCATTCCAGAATTGCTGCAGTGACAAGCAAAATCAATCTCTCCACAGGTGTTCTCCTATCACTAGATTACTTCTACCTACATCCCCAACCTTCAACTTTCGGGACAGAATACCCACAGGGTGAAATAGAGCTTCTTTATTATCTTCAAGTCCCTAAATTTTAGGAGCCAATGACAATGCCAACTTATTGTAGATCACCATCCTATGCTAAACAACCAATCTGTTCTTTCTCATCTCCTTTTAGTTTATAACTGCAGTACAATTAAGCAGATCAACTGAACGGTTCTTTACTTCTTTTCAGAATCCCAACTGTTGGCCGAACAAAAAGCACCTTCCTTGTTAGATACTTGACCACAATACAAAGGTTTCATTTTCTCCACATTAAATTTAAGAAATAAGCATGTTTTTTTCACAAACTGTTCAAAATTGAAAACAGTGAAACTATTTTGTGATGCATAAAATTGCTCACTAATGGTAGTTAAGTACTGGAGATGGGTTACTCATCATAAATTTTCTTGAAATAATTCACAAACATGGCCTCCAAAGATGGGGGATTAAATAAGTTCAAGCATTAAACTGAAATCCATATTATTTGATTGGGAACTCAAATACACAATCATTGACACACACAATAAAACTCAAATAGCTTCTTAATCACCACCATGCCCATGACCCACAGCAAAATTTAACACATGCATGGTGGTATAGGACTTTCTTAATCTACTATTTTGTTGAACTCTATAATCCAGCTGTTGTATGCAGTACATATGACTTCACAGCCGGAAAATCCGGATTTGACTGCTAAAACCTCAAATTCCTTCAGGTTCCTCTCTTGTCCTTCTTCGAGAATAGCCAACATAAAGAGATCTAGATCGCAGGTAATTTTTGATGAAAGACTATTTTCAGGAGTCTCAGGAAGAATAAATTCCACAATTATTAGTTTGCCCGAGTTTGGAAGAGCTTCCCAACAATTCTTCAGAATTTTCAAGCAATGTTCACACTCCAATCATGTAGTATCAACTGCAAGGTTTCAATATTTTATCAAAAAAAAACAACTATCACTACAGCACATTATGAAGAAAAAAGATGACGGAAGGTTTTAAGTGCATAATTCACTATAATGTCTCAGGCGTTCCATAAATATTATGAAACTTTCTTCATGGAATTCGTCAGAGTAAAAGATGTTGAGACATAGATATTATTCCAACCAAATCATACCAGCAATGGTGACTAATTAGCAATTACCTTCATAAAAATGGCATCCCCGCCTTTCGGAACACTCTGAAACATATCTCCACCTACATGCTCTACACCTGCACCACCACAACCCTTTTATGGTTTAGTAATAACATTAACTTATCTGCGTTAATTAATTTATGGCTAGCTGGTATACGTTAATGCTGCATCAATTTGCATCAAAGAATCATCAAGAGTTCTTGCCTTGGCATCGATCACATATTTAATTAGTAATGTAATGGTCTCTTACCCGGATATGAAGGGGCATCATCTCTAACATGAAGCAAGTCGAAATTAATGTCCTTAATATCAAGACTAATACC
The DNA here is from genome assembly GCF_008641045.1 of Pistacia vera. Taxonomy (NCBI): domain Eukaryota; kingdom Viridiplantae; phylum Streptophyta; class Magnoliopsida; order Sapindales; family Anacardiaceae; genus Pistacia; species Pistacia vera. The sequence goes on from NW_022196415.1 coordinate 259,230, forward strand.
AATTCCACCACCCACATCAACTACCGCTTTCAAGCCTTCAAATCCTTTGTAATCATCAATAAGTTTCTTCATGATAAAGGTAGCATGGCTAGACATTGCCTGATTGAAAATCCGACGAGCCTCTCATCACTCCCGTAGTAATCAAATGCCCCGTTAAAAGGGATTCCACCTTCTAGGATGTGGTAACCAGAGATCTAAAAATAAGCCTTCTGATAAAACAAACAGTACATAGATGATAGATAGAACAAAACGTGAATATTTCATGACTATATATATAAGTATAGTACCAGCTCTCTATCAAGACCTTGTCATGGTGCGGCAAGAACAAAGGACCAACAGACCTTCCATCCGGATTCTGATTTCTGAACAAGGAATTTGCAAACGGGTGCAGCAGCGTACGCTCTCTCAAATTGACCATTATCTCCTCTTTTAACACAACATTTTAGTACATCATAGCTCAGCAGGAGCCGTAGCATCCTGTCAAGCATGAGAGGTGCGTCCGGGTTCTTGGTGGGGAGTCTACTTGCAATCTCCCAAGGTGAGAGGAAAACACCGTCACCTGAGGTGGAGATGAAGTCTATGACTTTCAGCTCGATGGCCGATTTCAGGACCATTGGAAGAACGGCAGCATTTGCTAACCGGATGGCTAGCTTTGCCCACTTCTTCTTCTTCTTGCGACATGTCAAATGTGGCTTACAAATGTTAGCTACTTTTCCTGTTATAGCTACTTCACTCAACTCCCACCTCATCGAAATCTGCGAATCCTGACCCAACTTGCTAAAAAACTTTTAATACTGCTGTGTGATTTGTGATTTTATAATATCAGTTCTTAGTCACCTAGAAGTTTTCATTGTTTTGATTTACTCAAAAATAAAACACTTAATTTCCAATGTCTCCAGTTCTATTTGTAATTTTTTAATAAACTTTATGTTTGACCTATTGAATATTTCATTTTAATTAAAACAAGTGCAAGTACAAATTCTAAACATAAATGAAGTTCAATTTGGAGGATCAAATTCTAGAATTGGGTTTGAACCATTCGGCAGCCCAACAATTTGGTTTCAGGATCAAATTCTAGAATAGGGCTTGACTTGAAATACATAGAAGCCTACTTAACTCACTTGTTATCATTTGCCAAGAGCGTTTATTGTTACTGTAAAGTTTGTTTAATGCAAAAAATTCCTCTGCTTCTCACGTTTGATTTCATAACTGTAATAAAAAAATAAAAAAAATAAAAAAAATAAAAAAAAAGTTATCTGTGAAGATGTGAGATAGACTGAAGAGAGATCTACTCCATGTTATATACTATGCACAAACAACAGTCCCTCCAATTGACGCAATAGCCATCAATCCACACATCTATCTACACACACTTGAACCTACTCACACCGGCTAACCCTTTTGATATTCGCTGTTAATGACTAATGTTATGTAATCAACCAAGAAACAATCACAAACCAGAAAGAAAAACAAGAAAATCACAACCAATCAACACTGGATTTTACCATGGTTCACTTGCCCTATTTGAGCAAACTACATCCATGTTGAACTCCGGAAAAGGGAATTTGCTGCACTATGATTATTGAACAATCGCTTACAGTCACGATTACAAGAGTACGCCCAAAACGCTAAATCAAACAACTCTGATTCAAACCTGTAATCTGCCCTAGAATACTCTAACTTGGAAATTCCTATACGAAGAACATAGAAGTTCTTCCCTTGACTGATTGACCCAAAACCACTCAAGATACCCATAGATTACCAGTAAAATCAGACCTAGAAAATTAAGAACCCTAACATATCGAAGAACACGAAAAACAAGCTCTCTTTCTTGCGTTTGATCTACCGTTTGCATGAAGACTCAATCCTTTTATACTGTTGACTTGTGGCTTGTTTTCATCCGTTAGATTTTCTCTGAATAAGCGGTCAAGATCATCTTGGAGCTGTCTCAAAACGACACTGTTCCACTAATACTCAGAATGATATCGTTTCAGCATTCACTCACAACAACCAACTTATTGCGAAACCTCCTTCTTCTAGCCCGTCTTAGTTTTCATGCACTAGAAGTTTTCACTACTGACTGTGTACGGTTCCTTAAATCACTAGACTCCAGAGCTCCTTCCATTAAATAGACTCCCCTGCGCCTTGTAGTTTATCCCTTAGGCAACATGTCATGCCTTAATTTATGGTTTCAAGCCAAAAAAAAAAGAAGAGAGAGAGAGAAAGAGATGAATATTACATTAAGAAAAATAGTGGAAAAAGGTTTGGTTAGGTTTGTTGGTGTAAAATTGTTTTTCATTAATTTTCAACCAAAAAGACCAGATTTGTGGTGGAAATCAACCCAAACCGCAGTCTGAGCACCTTGCAGACCAACAAATTGTTTTTCATTTGTTTCCGAGCAGAAAGACCAGGTTTGGTCACACTAATTTCATTGATGATAATTGATTTGCTTTTTGTATGGAATAAGAACTTTTCTTTCAAATTCTCTTTTTTCTTTTGAATCGATTCAAGTTCTGGAGATTAGGAAAGGGTAAGAATATTTGCGAAATTAGTCTGCATATTGTAAGAATTAAATATAACTCCAAAAGATTTTATTGGGATATTGTATTAAGTAATGGGATGATTTAGACCATCGGCGGAACAAATAGCACCGCTCAAAAGAACATTAATCAAGAAATAACTTTTATTAAAAGCCATGGGTTACGGCTTCATTTTCCAAATCACTATTAGGTAGGTTTTATAAAATTATTTCATGTATCAAACTAAAACATATTGTTTCACCCTAGAACTCAAATTCACAATATTAACACAATCAAAATCAACACAATGACCTGCAAAGATCAATAACATGTGGTGCTTTAAAGACTTAAATATGCTATTTTGTGGAACTCCATAACCCAACAGTCGTTTGCAGAACATATGACTTCACATTCGGAAAATCTGGATTTCACTACTAAACCCTCAAACTCCTTCAGCGTCCTCCCTTTTCCTCCTACGAGAGCAGCCAACATAATGAGACCTAGATCACAGGTATTTTGATGAAAGACTTATTATCAGGAGTCTCAAGAAGAATAAATTCCACAATGATTACTTTGCCAGAGTTTGGAAGAGCTTCCCAACAATTCTTCAGAATTTTCAAGCAGTGTTCATCACTCCAGTCATGTAGTATCCACTGCACTTTATGAAGAAAAAAAACAAATAATGGAAGGTTTTAAGTACATAATACAAAGAGAAAAGAAGATATTCACTATGAAGTCTGAGGCGCCCTATACATATTATGAGATTGACTTCATTTTCCTTAAAGATACTAAAGAATTGGTCAGACGACTCTATAAAGATATTAAACAATCAAATTATTTACCAGAAATGGTGGAGCTAATTACCTTCATAGAAATGGCATCCCCTCCTTTCGGAACACTCAGAAACATATCTCCTCCCACATGCACTACACCTGCATCACCACAAGCTTTTCGGTTAAGTCACAGACTCATAACATCAATTTATCTACGTTAATTAATTTATGGCAGCATTGATCACATATTTAATTGTTGTCATGGTCTCTTACCTGGATATGAAGGGGCATCAGCTTTAACATGAGACAAATCGAAATTAATACCTTTAATGTGAGGATACCTGGAAATTATAATATCAAAGATTAAATATAACAATTCCACCACCCACGTCAACTAACGATTTCAAGCCTTCAAATCCTTGCTAAATATCAGTAACTTTCTTCATGATCAAGGTGGTGTGGCTAGACATTCCCTGATTGAGTGTCCGACCAAACCACTGATCACTCCCGTACTATTCTAATGCTTTCATCCCATGTGCCCTGCTAAAAGGGGTTCCACACCTTCTAGTATGGCATCATTTAAGTGATACCTGATAACCAGTATATATAAGTTATAAGCCTTTTGAAAGAACAAACAGTAGATAGATAATAAAACGTGTCTAATTCATTTTAATAACTCAATTATTGTGATTATTCCAACTTCAGTCTTCAGCAACTTTTCAAATTTAATTATTTATCTTTTGATTTTGAGCCTAAAGATATAGAATTGATACAAAAGAAACATAAATGGAGCGATACAATCATGTTTTTAGAGTATGTGCTATGTGTCACTAACAATTAGCTATATAAAATATATAGAGTTGATACTATTATATATTAAGTAGCTAGGGGTTGTGATTTCTGGTTATCCATCTACTGTACAAAGTTGGTTGATATTACACAAATTATGTTCCATATAAAGATTATTAGTTGATATCAATTGATCACAGCACAAGGCGGGACAATTGATTTAAAATATAATATGGACGGAGATGAAAATGCCGCCGTCGCTGGAGGCGAAGATGATGTCCATGATGTTCAGCTCGATAGCTGATTTCCGGACCATTGGATAAACGGCAGCATTTGCCTGCCTGATGGCATCTTCTTCTTCTTGTTGCGACATGTGACGTGTGGTTTAGAGGAGTTTGCTACTTATCCACTTACAGTGAGATATTTTATCAAGGGTATAAAAACATAAAAATTCATAGCTCTTCTTATTTTTTAACCCAACATGTCAAATCGGGGTTTGTCTTGTTGCAGTCAGATACTCAAACTAATCTCACGGGCCAAAAACTTGAAAAGATGAGAAAAATATATGCCTTTTGAATTGTATTTTATTGAATAAAGAGGAATAGCTTTATACAAAAGTTTTCCTACAATCATGCTAGTCTATTCTAGGTAGTCTAAATATAAAAGACAACAAAACAAATGTGTCCTACAATCATGCTAATCTATTCTAGGTAGTCTAAGTATAAAAGGCAATTAAATAAATATACAATTAATATAATATATTTGTCAATTAAATAAATATACAATTAATATAATATATTTGTCAATGAATGCCATTGGCCTTTCCTTCTCAACACTCCCCCTCAAGTTGGAGAGTGAATGTCAAGAACTCCCAACTTGCGTATCATAGTTGAGAAAGCTTCCTTTGCCAATGGCTTGGTGAACACATCTGCAAGTTGATTTGTTGAGACAATATGTTTGGTAACAACTGAACCATCTTGTATTTTGTCACGAATAAAATGGCAATCCATCTCTATATGTCTGGTTCTTTCATGGAAAAAGGGATTGGCAGCTATATGTAAGGCGGCTGTGTTATCACAATATAACAATGCTGGCTTCGGATGCAATATTCTCAAATCTTTCAATAATGAACGTAGCCAGGATAATTCACAATAAGTACCTGTCATGGCTCTATATTCGGCTTCTGCTGAGGAAAGAGATACGTTTTCTGCCTCTTTGTCCGCCAGGAAATAAGAGAAGATCCCAGAAAACACAGTAACCCGTAGTGGATCTACGAGATATTGGGCAACCAGCCCAATCCGAATCAGAAAAAGCTCGCAAAAATAAATCATTTTGAGATGGAAAAACAAGCCTTGCCCTGAACTGCTTTTCAAATAACGCAATACACGCAAGGCAGCTTCCATGTGTGGTCTCCGTGGTGCATGCATGAATCTACTTAACACATGGACCGAATAGGTGATATCCGCCGGGTAATAGTCAATAAATTAGGCGTCCAACAGTCGCCTATACTGAGACGGATCTTTAAGCAATTCACCTGAATCCGAAAGCTTTATGTTTTGTTCCATGGGAAGTTCACAGGTTTAGCACCCAAAAATCCTCCATCTTTTAAAATTTTCAAAGTATATTTTCGTTGCGAGATGAAATACCTTTCTTCGACGAGAAACTTCGATGCCCAGAAAATATTTCAAATCACCCAATCCTTAATCCGAAATGACTGTAGAAATTGCTTGAGAGCTAGTATGGCATTGACATCATTACCTGTAATAAGAAGTCGTCAACAATATCAACAAAGCTGTAAAACTTTTGCCTTTCTGACATGTGAATAAGGAGTATCTGCTTTGGATTGAACAAAGCCAGCAGCTTGGATAGCTGTAGAGAACTTGGCAAACCATTGTCGGGAAGCTTGCTTTAAGCCATTAACGACTTGTGAAGGCACACACTAGATTCTCCCCCTGTCGCCGAAGACCAGGAGTGGAGACATATAAATTTCTTCATGGAGATCGCCATGAAGAAAAGCGTTGTTGACATCAAGTTGGTGAAGAGACCAATTCTGGCAGCTGCTAAAGCCAATAGACAACAGACAGTAATCATTTTAGCAGTGGGAGAAAAAGTGTCATGGTAATCTATACCTTCCACTGTGTGTAACCTTTTGCAACCAAACGAGCTTTGAAACGCTCATAGTACCATCCGAGTGTCGTTTGATTTTATAAACCCAACAACAACCAAGAGCTTCTTACCAGGAGGAAGAGAAGTGAGAGACCAAGTGTGATTAGCTTCTAAAGCAGCCAATTCAGATTGCATTGCTTCTTGCCAAGTGTAATGAGAGCTACTTCTGTATATGTAGGCTCAATATTCTTGACTGACAGTAGCATAAAAGAGCAATGTTGTGGTGTGTAACGATGATAGAGACAAAATTGCAAATGGGATATCGCGTACCTTTTTGTGGACTTGATGACAAAGACGGCAAATGGTTAGGAGACGTTACTTGGTTGCAGACATAATCACATAAAGCCATGGGAGGGTGATGCGGTCTTTGAGAGCGGCGTAAAATGGTTCGGAGGAGGACTAGCAGTTGCATTTGGCGGTAAGGGTTGTTGGGCAAGAGAAATTGGCTCCAATGGTGAGGGTTGTTGGACTGGTGGAAGAATTAGGTACAGAAAGAGGAATCACTGGGGCTGAATTTGAGGAAGTGGATGGAATGGACTCATAAGGAAAAATAGTTTCATGAAAAACAACATCACGGCTAGTGAATATTTTGTGGGTGGCAAGGTCATAAAGCTTGTAAGCTTTTGACCGATTGGATAGCCAAGAAAATACATCGTTTGGCTGAGGAGCAAATTTATGGGGAACGTGCACATTAGTAGCATAGGCAAGGCACCCAAAACTCGAATATGTGAATAAGAAGGAGATCTATCATAAAGTCGTTCAAAAGGTGTTTGGCAAGAAAGAAGTGGTGTGGGCAAACGATTGATTATATGAACAGCAGTAGACACACTTCTGCCCAAAAATGTAAAGGAAGGTGGTTTGAAAACGAAAAGCTCTAGAGCAGGGCACGATACCCTAGCTCTGCGCATTTGTCTTCTTTCTTTTGCCTTCTTTTATCATTGTTTCTCTGCATCTGCTTCTCTTTTTTTTCTTCCTTTTATCGCTGTTTCTCTTTATCATGACTGAACAGCAACCTTCGAATGGAGGCAAGCTTGATGCGCCAATCCATATTTTCTTCACCATTCGGATGCATCAAACAGGTCTAATCAAGGACACACTCATTTCAAGCGCAACCATAGCCATCAATCCTCAGTCAACAATGTCAAAGAAAGTCCAATAATGCAAGAAGTGCCATCAGTGACAAATGGGCTCTCTGATTTGCAAATCCAGCAAATCTTATCTATCATGCAGGGTAAAGGAACAACACAATCTGCCAATCCTAAAGCTAATGTTGCTTCCTCAGGTTTGTTACAAAAATTGTTACGCCTCCATCAATTAATTATCGACAGTGGTGCCACAGATCACATTACTTCATCTCCAACTTTGCTTGTCAACGGCAGTAAGGATACCTTTTTGCCACCAGTTGCTATGCCAAGTGGAGAACAGGCTCTGATACCATGAAAAGATGAGAAAAATATATGCCTTTTGAATTGTTTTTTGTTGAATAAGGAGGCGTAGCTTTATACAAAAGTTTTCCTACAATCATGCTAGTCTATTCTAGGTAGTCTAAATATAAAAGACAACAAAACAAATGTGTCCTACAATCATGCTAATCTATTCTAGGTAGTCTAAGTATGAAAGGTAATTAAATAAATATACAATTAATATAATATATTTGTCAATGAATGCCATTGACCTTTCCTTCTCAACAAAACTGCCTACAATTCACTAACTTCACTCAACTCCCCCAGCTCATCAAAATCTGTAAATCTTTCCCCAACTTGCAAAAAATCTATTAACACGCTATTATAGTCAAATTTATCCTCTCTACGTACATTGTGTTCTTCTAAATGGGTGAATAACATTCCCACCCTCAAAGTTTGGAGCAACGACAGTCTCCCCTTCTTCCTCAAATCTTTTACTAAACAAGGAATTTTTTTGGGTTTTCCTATTTAATGTGAAAGAAATTTAAGTTTGGTATATTAACTTAAACTGTAGAAAGTTTAAACTCTTGAAGTTTATTATACTTGGAGTTGGAGACATAACAGAGTCAACTACTATCAGTTACATCAGATCCCATAATTCCAACTTACGACATACTGTATATAGTTTGACAAAAGCTCTTTCGACTCTACTTTTACAATATAACAAAACTTTTCTTCTAATTAATTCTCAGATTTAATTTCATATATAATTGTAACATAAAAACAAAAGGTTATATGTGAATATGAGATAGACTGAAGAGTTAGAGTTGTCAACCACTTTCAGCAATAAAGAGCCATGTAGTTGATTTAGATCTATTCCATGAAAATGATTTCCCAAAGTAGTTAATTTCTAATTGGATTTGAACTTAGGAAAATAGATCTTTATAATATTAGGTTTTACTTTTTAAATATAGTATATAAACTTATTTTTCTTTGAATGAGCGTGATAACATATTATAAGATTAATATATTCATTGTAATAAGAGAGGTGAGACAGTATTTCAATAATATAGATTCTCTTAAACGTAGCTTGTTAATTAGATGAACCAAGATAAATTATACATATTTTTCTTTCTCTTTACTTATGTGTGTTTACTTGGTTGGTTTTCGTGTTACTCTGTATTGTTTTAGAGAGATACGGCTTTAACAGTTTTTGAAAATATTTTTAAAAAGATTGGATACTTTTTAAATAAAATATAATAAATTTATCAATCTATTTTGTTAATGAATTTTATTAAATGTGCCAAGAAATAATTGGTCTAATTTAACGGAACGAGAAAAAACTACGAAGACATGCCTTTTTTATTGCTTAACAAAGGAGACATCTGCGTACAGACATGGTAATTAATATTATATTTATTGTAAACCACACACTCTCAGGATTAATCTCTTATTTTTATTACTTAATATTGGATAAGGGTACAAACATGATGGGTTACCTCAAGCGACGTGTGTGAAATGAAACTGCCAAATGCAGTTTCTCTCTAACCGCTACATATAAAAGAAAAAGTTCTTTCTTTTAGTAACATACTGTCACTTTCAAAAACAAAAAAAGAAAATACGCTCTCTCTCTCTAGAATTTGGAAAACATAAATACATTTCGTGGTTTTTCTTCCAGATTACCTTTGTTGCTTCAGAGATAAGGAAATGAGGTATTTATATTGTGTTAATTCATTATAGTTCATTTATATACAAATGTGATTGCAATGGCGACTATGATCTTGGGATTATGTTAAGATATATGTTATTCTATTTTATTTCCAACACTAATAAATTTTTAACTCCCTCTCTCCCATATGCGTTCAGCAATTTAAAAGATTCAGTTCAGAACTCAATCAAATATTTTTAAGAAAAACCTTGAAACATCAGTTTCACTCAGCTCAGCTCCCCTCTTTGTAACAAACTCAATGACAGCTTGAATAGCCCCTTCCGCAGACTGCTTAATCCTATCGCATATAGCTGTGGTACAATTATGCAAGGTGCCTACAAGCTTCAAGAAATCACACAAGTAACTTGAAGCTGCCAGTGTCTTAAAAGAAATTGTAAAATATA
>NW_022196415.1:269051-326324 GCF_008641045.1 Pistacia vera
CACGTGTATTCATTGGTCGACCAATTATGTTTTACTTTTATGTAAAGATAGAACATAATTATGAATACAACGGATATTTTTTTGTAAATGAGATTGTTAGAACAATGTGATAAGTAATCTAGGGTATTGCATACAACATACAACCTGAGTTTCACAATTCGAGAAGTTATATATTCCTAACAGATATATGACTAACGTGCTCTCGAAGTATGTATGATCACAAGGCATATTTACTAAGGTATGAACCTTAAAGAAGCATAACGAGAGATAGTCCCATCATGTGTGAGTGGGAGATATTGGATAAGGGTACACCCATGATAGGTTACCCCAAGCGACGTGTGTGAAATAAAACTGCCAAATGCAGTTTCTCTCTAACCGCTACATATAAAAGAAAAAGTTCTTTCTTTTAGTAACACACTGTCACTCTCAAAAAAAAAAAAAAAAAAAATACGCTCTCTCTGTCTAGAATTTGGAAAACCGAAATACGTTTCGTGGTTTTTCTTCCAGATTACCTGTGTTGCTTCAGAGATAAGGAAATGAGGTATTTATGTTGTGTTAATTCGTTGTAGTTTATTTATATACAAATGTGATTGCAATGGCGACTATGATCTTGGGATTATGTTAGGATATATGTTATTCTATTTTATTTCCAACACTTAATAACAATGAAGTCCCTGGAATTCAAACCTTTATTGTTACTGGTCACTAACATGAGCTAGGAAAAGAGAGAACACTTTGTTTTCACTATTGAGAAGGCTTCAGAATGTGCTCATTGACGGAACTCCAAAACCGAGCTATTGTATACAGGGCATATGACTTCACACCTGGAAAATCCGGATTTCAGAGCTAATGCCTCAAACTCCTTAAGTGTCCTCTCTCTTCCTTCTGGGTGCACAACATCATTAACAGATCTAGCTCGCACGCAATGTTTGATGAAACAGTAGTTTCAGGAATCTCAGGAACAATCAGTTCTGTAATGATTACTTTCCCAGAGTTTGGAAGAGCTTCACAGCATTTTTTGAGAATTTTCACGCAATCTTCATCACCGCAATTATGTAGAACCGACTGCAATTAAGTTTCATCTATATATGTATCAACAAATTAAAACAACTACACACTCGCGTATATATGAAAAATAAACTATTTACGCACTTACCTTCAAGAAAATGGCATCGCCTTTTGGAACTTTTTTGAACATATCTCCACCAACATGCTCAACACCTACATCCATCACCAAAACATCATATTATCATCTGATAAGCAAATAAATNAAACCGACACATCGTTTTTTATCCATCCTTATGAATGACATGTCGTTTTTTCCTGATTTACTTCCTTTTTAAAAAAAAAAATTCAAATCAGCGTGGTTGGTGCAACTTGAACCCCAGTCTCCATGGTTGAAGCCTAATACTATAACCCCTGGGCTAGTTTTGTTTTGGTGTTAACCATATTCACAACCCCATTATATTCCTATCCGGCCCAACCCATAACCCAAATAAAAAATGGGTCAAGTTGACCCGTGGACCCGACCCATATGACCGAACAGGTTAGTCAAACCCGGTAATGAGTCAAACCCAACCCGTAAAGTAAAACGGGTCAGTCAAACCTGGTCAACACCTAACCAGCAAAGTCAACAAGGTCAACAGGTCAACTCGGGTCAGGATCGACACGGTTTAGTGTGAAACGGGTTGACTCGACCCGTATTGTGTGTGAGCACGTGGCACGCGTGTGGGAGTGCATGGGGCTCCTGTCGACGCGTGGCTTTTGGGCGGCGCGTGGGGGCACATGGCTGCTCCTGCCGGCGCGTGGGGGTGCATGAAGTATTCTAATTTTTTTTTCTTTTGCTGTAAAGAATAAAAATGTATACTTGGTATATTGTTATGAGTCTAATTTTGTTATTGAACCATAAACACGTGTATTATTTATCAAATATAGTCAACCTTTATTCGATAAATAAATAGTTCTTTTTTTTGTATTTGTTACAGAAAAATGTTACGTTATAGACGTGCAATGGTTGCCAGAACACCCGCTCAAAGAGAAAGGGTTATGAACATGATTAGAACTCTACAAACTCACACATTGATGTTAAGAGACATAGAGGATGAGTTGGTGCAACTCGTAAATCATTTCATTCATGTGATGTCTGGATAGGGGGATTAAAGGAAGATGAGTCGAAATATCAAGTTCTAAGAAAGACTCTTGGTTACCCTAATCTCGTTGGTCTCCTTGATATGGTTTGGACCAAGCTGAAAGTTCATAACTTTAAAGATGACAATAAAAATTATAGACGTTTGGTCAACAACTATATCAAGGAGTACGTAGATTGGGGTGCAAAAAAGACAGCTACTGCATCTATAGGAGTCTCCACTCGTAAAGGACATCACAAGAAACTGGGAGTTCTCCTGCCTAGGGTTAATTACAAGTTAGATNGGCGCCTCAGGGTTCTCGGTGGGCAGCCTACTTGCAATGTCGGAACGTGAGAGGAAAACGCCGTCACCGGAGCCGGAGATTATGCCTATGAGGTTGAGCTCGATGGCTGACTTCATGACCATGGGAAGAACCGCGGCGTTTGCTAACCTAATGGCTAGCTTGCCCACTTCTTGTTCTTGCGACATGGCTTTTACAAGTTTGAAGATAATTGAAATCTCTGCACTTAATTATTTTTTCCACTTCGCATCGTAAATTAACATCTATCTAAATCGATATTTATATTACATTAATGCTAACAAACCAAATAACACGTCGTTGAATTTATTATTTCTATTTTGAAATCTTTTTCAGTCTGAACTTAATGCATTGAAGACTGACGAGACACATCAATACACAGTGCGTCACGTAATTTAATTATTCAAACTTTCCGAGAGTAAAATGGCTTCTTCCCACCCAAATAATGGTTCACTGTTTTCCGCTTGTATATTTTTAAAATTTTATTTTATACTTAAATTTATATTCTATTTTCAATTCTAGTGTCGTTGTGACCTTACACTATCACCATTCTTTTCCTTGATTATTACTCACTAAAATTCATCAAATCCTACTCCTATCAATCCAATTAATCACTAACAATCGAGCGATTAGAGTTTGATAACCGTCATTCTCAAGTTAAATTTTGATAAATTTTTACTATCAAAATCGAACCTTCTATCACTAAAAAACTCATCAACCCTCCTCTCTCATTTAAAAGTCTCAATAACTTAGATTGAATTTACTTTCTATTTGTGATCGAAACATAAATTTAAGTAATAAAATAATATTTTAAAATGTTCCAATAGGAAATAGGGAGCTAAGAAACAGGAAATTTGAAAAGTAATAAGGCAAGTCTCCACGTCATCAAGTTCAATGCAGACTTTGTCATGTCAAAGATGTTTGGGCTTCAACCAAACATCTTTGACATGTTCACAAGATTTAGAAAATTTTAAAATAAAGCACATATCAAATGTCTTTTCCATAAGTAATAATTTAAATTTTACATCAATCTTTAAATAAAAAACGATTATATTTACTGTATAATATCAATTAAATTTTACATAATACAAAGAAAAACAAGTCATTCAAAGAGTCTCCCCTCAGAATGAACATTTTCTACTGATAATGTCAGAGGAGAGAAAAATTGAAACATGAGAGAATATTTTCTACAAGTGATGTACCAGATAATAATGTAAATCATGTCGGCTTCGTTTGGTTCAAGATTAGAAATACTACTCTTAGTATTCCCAAAAAAGTTAAACAGTAAAATACCCAAAAACTCTCGGCTGCGTTTGTTTCAGTTTTGGAAATACTACTTTTAGTATTCCCAAAAAAGTTAAACAGTAAAATACCCAAAAACTCAGATTTTTTAGAATACTACTCCCAATATTATTCAACTTTTTTTAAACCCCTTAAATTTGATAATTTAATTAAATACCCCTAAATATTTTTTTTAAAATTACAAAAACACCCCAATAATCCACATTTACCAGATTCCAGCCACCACCACCGGAAAATGGCCGGAATCTGGTAGGATGGCGCACTACCAGTTGAATCTGGCTAGTAGTGCGTCGATCTAGCCTTTTCCGACCAGATCTACGGTGGATCTGGCCGGAAAAGGCCAGATCTAAGTCCAAAGATCTGGCTGTTGACGGCCAGATCTTTGGCCGTAACAGTCGGTCACGATGGCCAACAAACGGTCGTCTTTGACCATCAACGACGACCGTTTGTTGGCCGTCGTTGAGAGCAAATACGGCCAGATCTGACAGTTGACGGCCAGATCTGGCCGTAGATCTGGCCTTTGTCGGCCAGATCTACCATGGATCTAGCCGAAAAAGGCCATATCGGCGCATGACCGGCAAGATCCAGCTGGTCATGCGCCCATAAGGTGACTTCGGCCACCTCCGGTGGTGGTGGTGGCCGACTGGGGGTGTTTGAGGGTGGGTTAGGGGTATTTTTGTTAACTTTTAATGTTTTATTATAGGGGGTATTTTGTAAAAAAATAAATATATAGGGTATTTTATTAATTTATAAATCCTACATCGTAATACCCGCCCAATTCAACTTTTTTTTAACTTTTTTCAAAAAACTTTTCCCAAAACCCTCAAATTTTGAACCAAACGACCTCATTTTTGGGAATACTATTTTCAATATTATTTAATTTTTTTAAACCCTCTAAATTTGTTAATTTAATTAATACCCCTAAATATTTTTTTAAAATTATAAAAATACCCCAACAATCCACATTTACCAGATTCGGCCACCACCGCCGAAAATGCCGGAATTGGTAGGATGGCGCACTACCGACTGAATCCGGCCGGTAGTGCACCGATCTAGCCTTTTCCGGCCAGATCCAGGTGGATTAGCGGAAAAGGCCAGATCTAAGGCCAAAGATCTGGCCGTTGACGGCTAGATCTTTGGCATACAGTTGGTCACGACGGCCAACAAACGGTCATCGTGACCATCAACGACGACTGTTGTTGGCCATCGTGAGAGCAAATACGGCCAGATCTGGCTGTTGACGGCCAGATCTGGCTGTTGACGGCCAGATCTGGTGTTGACGCAGATTGCCGTAGATCTGGCCTTTGTCGGCCAGATCCCCATGGATCTGGCCGGAAAAGGCCATATCGACGCATGACCGCAAGATCCAGCCGGTCATGGCGCATAAGGTGACTCGGCCCACTCCGGTGGTGGTGGCCGACTAGAGGTGTTTGAGGGTGGGTTAGGGGTATTTTTGTAACTTTTAATGTTTTATTATAGGGGGTATTTTGTAAAAAAAAACATATAGGGTATTTTATTAATTATAATCCTACATCGTAATACCCACCCAATTCAACTTTTTTTAACTTTTTTAAAAAACTTTTCCCAAAACCCCAAATTTTGAACCAAACGGAGCCGTCGTATTCTCCTCCCACACTTAACTTCTAAACTATATTATTTTTAAAAATTTAAAATAGTCCAATTAACTTTTTTCTACTTGAGAATTATTATGTAATATCCTCTCCGGACTCTTAACTCTTCTGAAAGGAAATAATGCACTAACAAAATATTTCCTACTTGAATCAATAGCAAACCTTGAGTAATATGCCTGAAAACAACAATCAATCCACAAGAGACACAACAATTTTACGTGAAAAACCTGTTCAATGTGAAGAGATTAAAAATAATCATAGGATCGAATGATCACTTAAATCCTATAATAAAAGAGTGTTTACAGCAACTACAAATCACCAATATATTCACTACAAGAAAATTGACATTTTGCAACCAATTTTTTAGCAACTAACCAGAATTAGTTGCAAAAAGGCTACAGTACCAACTAAATTGACATTAGTCGAGCAAGAGAATTAAAATTTTGGGGCCCACATGTTCCAACATTGGCATCTAAGTTATTTTTTTGCGACTATTTGTGAGTCACATAACCGGTTGCTTTAGTGACTAATAAATTTAGTTGCAATTTTTCGGGGTGATTTTTCCCTCCAAAATTTGATAATTTGCATCTAAAATATGGCTTTTTGCATCTACTTTTTTGTTAAAAAACAATTTTTGCAATACTAATTTAGTTGCTAAATTAGTTGCGAATAATTAGGGATTATTAGTAACTATTATGATAGTATAGAAAAATGAAATTACCAAAATATCCATATTTGGACAGTAATTACAAGGGCCCCAAAGTATATACAGCAACTAAATTTGATTTAGTTGCTAATTTAACTTAAAAAATTCATATCCCCAAAATTATTTGTTCATCGGACCTCAATTATGGCAACTAACAATAATTCTTTACTGACTAAATCTTAGTTGCAAATCGACTTATTTCCATAATAGAATTATATTCAAAATATCCATATTTGGACAGTAATTACAAGGCCCAAAGTATATACAGCAGGTTGATTTTGTCTCATTTTTTTTGTTTAGGGGTCAAATGATATTATTTAGGGTCTACCTTGTCACTTTTCATTCATGTAGGATGTTTACATATACCCAATTATCCAAAAGCCCCAAACTAATTTTACCCTAAACCATAATTGATCACTCCGTCCGCATCTTCTTCTCCATTTTTTCCCTAAAATCTGGACTTCTCCCGTTGTCCTTGTCAGTTCAACTGTCGTCATCGAACCTCATCTGTTCTCAATCTTTTCACGGCCGGTTCTGACTCTAAACCGCTTACAACAATGTTCTTTATTAAACGACGATGTCAGAAGTGTTCGTTTTTCTTAACATTGCAGTTCAGTGCACTCTAAAATCTTCTTCCAATGCAAATACGAAGTCTTGATTAATAGGAGGAAAAACTTGTTATCAAAGAAACACAATCACAATCAGAAATGTGGATCAATCGCAACTGCTCCACCGCCTAGATCCGCCACTAACTCTTCTTCGATCCAGTTGATGCTCATCCTCTTTGGTTAAATCCAATCTCTTCTCTCCCAACCTTTGCTCGACTCTATATCTCGGAGCTCCGAAATTTTGTTCCCTTCGAGACACTCGATCTATCTAACATCTCATTTATCTTCCCTCAAGCATGAACTTATTGATTAATTAACGGGACTGTGTGATTTCGTTAACTTGAACACCAAGCTCGTCGATGTCGACGCGGCCATCGTACGGATGCAGGCCCCATTGTTGGAGTTGAGGGAGGAACGAGGGTTTTAGAGTCACTATTGAAGGTTCATTTGGCGTTGCAGAGTGGTTTAAGAAAGATGGAGGCTGCTGCGGCTAGGGAGGCTTTTGAACTGTTGCTTGACAACATTCATGTTGTTTCTAAGGTAATTCAACTGCGTTTTAGAGTGATATATTATCGTTGAATTAAACTTAATTATTGATTGCGTTGATATGGTTGTGGATTATAGCTAATTTCAGTTTTGGGTGTTGTACTTGTTGGGGACTAGTGTATAAAGATGAAAGAAGCATGGATCTAGAAGTTACAGAATTTGGGATTGTGGAATAGATCTATGTTCACTTGAGTTCAATTTGATTGATAGCATTAGCTTATAATGCCAATTTTATTGATTAATCAAGGTTTTCATGTGAGTTTCATGAATTGCGTGAGATGGGGATGCTGTTAATTACAGTATTTTTATTTTGCATTGACTCACCATGTGCTTGAGGAAATGAGTCAAAGAATGAGTTAAAAGTGGAAACATGAGTACTTATTTAAGTGGCCGTGCCGGGTTAGTTTGATGTTCTAACAAATTTTAATGCTGAATTTTAATTATTGGGGTTCAAAATTAAGTGTTATGCTTCTAGCCCGAGATCTGGACATTATCAAACTGTAAAGAAACAAGAAATCCCAAAATGTGGATCTTCCACCTGTACTACCTAAGAGAAAGAAGAAGCCTTTCCATTCCAATAGAGAAGATGACGCAGGCTGCGTAACGGATTATCAATGAGAGTTTTCAGTTAAACAATTCACAGTTCCTAAAGTTAGGAAAGTTGAGTCTGTGGCTCTACCCTAAAATTCTGTATTAATGATAGGTTCATTAGCTCCTGGAAGCAAATTTAACTTCCAAAAATATATTAAACGATCATTAGAGGATGACTTCAAGATAGTGGTGGGAGTAAGGTAATACTCTTTTTATTTAATGTGTTTCTTATCATGCTATGTTCTGCAGTTTTCTTGTACCACTCTTGCCTAATCAATTACATATAGTCTATGTTCTGTCCTGACATTTTTTTTTCCCTTTTTTTTTTGTTATTGGCAGTCCTGTCTTGTGGGAATCATTTGTGCTTTTCTTGCTTGTAAACGTAATGGTGAGTTATCTTCTCCTCGATAATGCCTTTTGAACTAAATGATTCTGCACTTTAAATTGAACTAGAAGTTGATATAGTCATTAACATATTTATTTTTCCTTTTCAGGATGGCAAGTTATTGGGCATCCTTAATCCCTGTGATTGTAGAAATTTATTCTCTGCAACCTATCATCTTGACTTACTGGAAGAGTTGAAATTCTGAATACTATTAATTGGTTGCAGATAATCTTAGCTATTGGAATGGAGCTTCAACCATTTTGACACAGATGGCTCTTGAAATTACCGAAAGACATGCGGTGGTGCAAGGGATGCCACTTGTACAGGGCTCGACAAATACTTTTGGTTTGGTCGGCCTCATTTAGTGCTTCATCTCATTCACTTCGCTTTGTTTCAGGTACTGAATGACCTCCTCTTTGCAGATAGAAGAATTTAATAAATATGTTAGAGTGAAATTGGAGTAAAGTAAGATCAAACAAGTGAACTAAATTACTTGTTGTAGACTTTTGCATGTTGTGTCTAGATTATGATAAACGGAAGCTTCATTTTATAACTTAAAGAACATTCAAAGGGGTTGTCTTTTGCTCTTCATCCCATCTGTTTCTTGTAAGAGATCCATAAAGTGAAATAATTGGTTTGGATACCCTTACTATTAAATGCACCATTCAATTGATGCAGCCTTAGTGCTACATTTCATCTTCGAGATGTAGCTTTTTGCTTAGTTAACTTTGAAGTAAGTCTGGTATAAGTTAGCTATATCTAATACCTTTAATTTCTTCTAAAATTAAATATTGTTCCGAGCTGAGAACTACACATATACATTTATTAAGTGCTTTTGGGCAAGTAAAAATTGTTAAGTGCTTGGGCAAGTAAAAATAATAGAAGGCTTTAATTAGTAGGTGAATTTGATGAATCATCAGTTACAACAATTCTTAATTTTTATAATTTTCTTATAAAAGTGAAGAAACAAAGTTTGGTTATGAATATATAATTAATTTTTAATATCTATAAGATTGTGAGTGAAGGCATGCTCAACGAAAAAATAATAAAGTTGTAAAGCGCTTTTCCTGCCGTTCTAAAGTCTGACTCATTCATTTAAGACTTTATAATGTCTAAATCATGGTGTTACTTGTTAACTCCTTGTAATTCTTACCTAATCTCTTTAATTAATTAGCCAGTTGCATATTCTTTTTCTTTTTTATTGCTTGCCTCATAGCCATCTTTGTCTCCATTGACTTCTACGGAGAGTTGACGTTTTTTATATGTATTTAATTAGGTACCAAAGAGGACCTCCTACATTAATAATTTAGAGTGTGGTATTTCTTTTCATATAAAAAAATGACATATTCTGATAAATTATAAAATTAAAACCTAATATTTTTTGTTGTAAAAGGTTTTTGAGGATCTTAAGTTGACTTGAACACCGAGGCTAAGAAGACTACGGGCACCACAGCTACTACAACCATAAACAAAAGGTGTAAGTTACGTAAATTGATATTTAATTAATTTATTGATCGTTAGACCCATTTACATTTCACTAGTACTATATTCTTGCATGGATGAATGTGGTTTAATTGGGTTGAGTATTGTCTTTGTGATAGAACATATTTATGATACTGAATTTATGTTTGTTTGTGAACTAGAAGGTCACAATGGATAGAAGATTAAACAGTTGGAGGACCAGCTAACTTATTTGATCAACAAAAAGAGAAAATAAAAGCCTTGAACACCAACAATTGGTCTGTTAGAGATGATGAAGCAGCTAACATAGCCCTTGAACTAGAGAATCTGATAAAGCTCCAACTCGACAGCACTTGCCTTCTCAAACTGACGAAGAACTCGTCCTCATCAACTACAGCTATTTCAAATACCGGAACTGGTGACACTTGACGTGCTAAGGTATTGATGGTATTTTTGTGTTGTATGGACAATAGATATTTTGACAGGGGGTAGAACATCTTTTTAGGATTGTTTGATATATGGTGTAGATGGTGTACATGGGGTGGGCATTTTTTTGTTAGTTATGCACAGATAGATAGGTAGAAAAAGGAAAATGTGGGTGCATGTTGTTCTTTTGGGTTTGCACATGTGATAGTGCATTTGGATTTTTATTGCTCATCATGCATAAAATCCATGTATTGACTACATATATATGTATGAAAAATGATTTTGATTTAGTGATCAAATTTAATATTGTGTCCATTATTTATTCATGTTGAATGTATAATGTAGGTCAATACGAAATGCTCTAAAAAAAAAAAACATTCTGCAACTAATATTTTAGTAGCAAAAAGTCATTTAGCATAGTTGCATTTCGCTGGAGGTCAATATGAAATGCTCTAAAAAAACACATTCTGCAACAATGTTTTAGTAGCAAAAGTAATTAGTATAATTGTTTCTATATTCAGCATCTAAAAAATAGTCGCGATAACATTTCGGATTTCACAAATTCAGCGTCTAAAATGATTACAATTAACCACTAAATTTTTGTCACTAAAAGATAAATTCGGCCACTAATAAAATAGTCACAAAAACCTATTGGATTCCACATTCAGCGTCTAAAATGACTATAATTAACTACTAAATTTTGGTCACCAAAAGATACATTAGGCCACTAATAAAATAGTTGCGAAAACCATTTGGATTCTACATTCAGTGTCTAAAAGAGTTACAAGTAGCCACTAAATTTTGGTCACAAAAAGATAAATTCTTCGACTAATAAAATAGTTGCAAAACCTTTGACGAAATTACCCTTACACCTTTGGCGAATAATTTGCGTGGGATTCGCGACAAATTATTAGACACTAAAACAGACATTTTGCAACTAATTGATTAGTCGCTATATAATTTTACCATATTACTCTTCAACTTTTAGCGTCTAAGTTGGGGGACTATTTTGAACAACATTTGCCGACTATTTTGATAGTCGCAAAAAAAAAACTTTTTGCATCTAAACCACAATATAGACGCGCTATGAATCTGCGACCAGCCTACTGCAACTAAGGGGGCGACTACCGAATTTAGACGCTAAAAATGTTTAGCGTCTAAATGTGACTTTCTGCGTCTAATTTTGCTAGACGCAGAAAGTCAGTTTTCTTGTAGTGATTCCACACTAAATTTAGAGTTTTATCACAATTCTAACAAAGTAAAATACATAAAAGAGTTACGAAAAGATAGGAGTAAAATCACCAACAAAACACCTGAAATATAGGTTGTACAACTCCAAACTCAGCCGTTAAAATTGAAAACGAACCATCTAGATTGAAAAGCCGAACGTCCTCTGCATTCTAACCAAAAATCAGATTGATCAGACTAGAGATGACCTTCCGATTGTTAGGTTGAATAAGGACAGATGAACTGAAAATTGTGCAACTCAACTCTTTGATTTGACTGTTTTTCTAGAGGCAAAAGTCCATAAAAAAGATGGCTATCACGAAACTAACTGTTGGATATGAAGATCCTGCCGTCAACAATAGCGCTCTAAAATTTGAGCAAAAACAGAGCAAGATTCACCGTTGGATCGCGTCGAAATAACCTGGTGTGACTGTCTCTCTCTCACTTCTATAGATTTTTGTTGTTGTGAACGATACCCACATTTTTCCACTATTCACCCATTCGGGAAAAAAAAAAAAAAAAGGAACAAAGTTGCTACCTTTTTTTTTTTTTTCTTTCTTTCTTTCTTTTATTTTTGGCATTTAGGATTTTGGGTCATCCTTCACATGAGGGAAAACCAAGCCCAACAAATCTCCCTCTTTCCCGACTATGTGGGGAGATAGACCATACCAGCAATAACTCGACATATTTGAAGCTTCTCCCTTGCTAAAGCCTCTATCAACATATTAAACCATTGTCATCACTCATCTGTATGGATCTTCTCAAGTTCAAATAGGTCATTGTGAAGAGTATCCCTTATCCAATGATACCTTACATGAATATGTTTAGATCTTTAATGAAATGTAGAATTCTTAACAAGATGAATAGCACTTTGGTTGTCACAAGACAAAACATACCTTTGTTGTTTAAAACCAAGCTCTCTCATGAACTTCTTCATCCATAACAACTACTTGTGAGATTCTGTTATATCAATAAATTCTACTTCTGTCATAGAAAGTGCAACACACTTTTGCAATCTCGATAGCCAAGAAATAGCTCCACCAGCAAAAGTAATTAGATTACCAAAAGTAGACTTCCTTGAAACCATGTCTCCAGCCATGCTAGCATCTATAGACCCAACCAAAATTGGCTTATCACTTCCAAAACAAAGTTTTAACTTGAAAGTGCCTTGTAGATACCCATAATCCACTTCACTACATCCTAATGCTCTTTCCCCAGATTTGACAAAAATCTGTTAATGGCCCTAACTGCATAAGCTATATCTGGTCTCATACACACCATTGCATACATTAAGCTTCCTATAGCTGAAGCATAAGGGACTCTTTCTATTTCCTCCTTTTGAATATCTGTAGATGGACCTTGCTTTGTACTTAGCTTGAAATGAGTAGCTGGAGGAGAACTCACCGCTTTGGCCTTATCCATGTTGAACCTTTCAAGCACTTTTTCCATATACTACTCCTGTGACATATACAATTTCTTCTCTTTTCTGTCTCGACAAATTCGAATGCCAAGAATTTCCTTTGCTGACCCTAAATCCTTCACAGCAAATGACTTACTCAATTGCTTCTTCGAATCATCAATCCTAGAAAAATTCTTGCCAACTATCAACATGTCATCAAATTTGAGCAATAAAATAATAAAATCATCATCAAAGAATTTCTACACAAATACACAATGATCTAAAGTAGTCTTCTTGTAACCATGCTCCCCCATAATTGACTCAAACTTCTTATACCATTGTCTGAGTGCTTGCTTAAAACCATAGAGGCTTTTCTTTAAACGATAGACGTAATCTTCTTTTCATTTAACTTGGAGATAATTTAGTTGTTCCATGTAAATCTCTTCATCCAAATCACCATGAAGGAATGCAGTTTTCACATCCATATGCTCAACCTCTAAGTCTAGGCTAGTCGCTAAGCCTAAAACCACACATATAGAAGATAATTTCATAACAGGAGAGAAAATCTCATCAAAGTTAACACCTTTTCTCTGACTGAATCCCTTGATAACTAATCTAGCTTTGTACCGTGGCTGTGAAGTATGTTCTTCTTGCTTCACCTTGTAGACCCACTTGTTTTTCAAAGCTCTCTTACCCTTAGGCAACTTTGCCAACTCAATGGTGTGATTGTCATGCAATGACTGCATCTCATCTTCCATAGCATCAACCTAATTTGCCTTGTTTTCATCTTCCATTGCTTATGCATAACATTGAGGCTTTCCCTCGTTAGTCAATAATACATACTTATTTGTAGAATACCGTGTGGAAGGACATCGATCTCTAATGGTGATGGCAATGGGCCAGGTCGGGCCGAGACCGAGTACTCCTTGGTCCGAGGCGAAGCCCAACCCCATGAGAAAGGCCCAAGCCCGACCTAGGCCCATCAAGGAGATGATAGGTAAAGCCTAAGCCTAACCCGATGGACTTTTTGTAATTTCAGTCCCGGCCGAAGCCTGCCCATTTTTATAATGTGAATTTTTAAATATTCATAAATTTCAATTTTGTTTTATAATTTTAATTCTAGAAACAGTTTTTAAATATTAATTTATTTTTGAATACTCACCAAATATATAAATAACATTCCATGAAGTGCATCCATCCATCCACGTAATTTTTAGAGTATAACATAACTATAAGAGCAACAATCAAATTAAGACAGTAAAATCTGAACAAATACAATAACAGTAAACTCTATCACAAATTTCTAAGCTATTGTCTCCTTAAGTTTTGCAAACTCCAGTCAGCTAAGTCCACCTCTCTACAATTATAAAATACATAAGAAGCATGCAACACATCAAAGACTAAATATTTAACCAATTGCATACCTATTCTTCGTCATCATAATTCTTCTTCTTCCTCATCAGTGTCATCAAAAATGTCGAGCATGATTGTTGACCTAATAAGAATGCAAAATATACATTAAAGACAATAAGACAACTATGTTGAAGAAATAAAATTCTGATATAATCACCTTTTATATCTGCTCATAACCAATTCTAAGCACACAACAATGCCTCTAATGTATCTGAATAAAGTCTGTTGTGATGTGGGCTTACTACCTTCCTACCAATGCTAAATATAGACTCATAAGCGACTATGGAGATAGGAATAGCAAGGATGTCTCGAGCAACAGTGGAGAGGATTGGATATTTAGGCCATTTGCCTTCCACCAAACCAATATATCAAAGTTAGGAGTCCTAGGCAAAAGTTTCTCATCTAAGGAACAATCTAGTTCTGACTTTCCTTCGATAACATTTGATTCTTGTTCAATATACATCTCAAAGTCACTAACGGACACGTCCTCCTCACCATAAAGAATATCATTTTGAAAAGAAGGTGCATTGGAAGGAGGTTGACTACTTCCTAGCTTAGATTGGTACTGAATAAATAAATCTGATAAAAATCCTTGAATTCTCATAATATGATCTTTACCATCAACTCCATAGATCCGAGGAAAAAAATAACCTAACGATTTCATTTTGTATCTAGGATCTAAAACAATTGCTACCTCCAAGACACCATGAATCACATCCCAATACTTGCTAAATTTTTCATGCATTTTTGTTGTCTTATTCCTTATCAAATCATTCCCACATCTGAGCCAGCTAGATAATACAATTCTAATTTCACAAAATTTTGGGAAATAAATATTAGACATTGGATATTTTGTTCTGGATAACAAGTTTATAGCAACATAAAATATTTTCAACTTTGAACAAACTTGTTTTACCAACTCTCATTCCTCCTCAGATGGCAAACATCTATATTGTGGCTCACGAAGCTTAAAACAAAAAAAACACATCTTTGTAAATGAAAGCAATTTCAAGCATTAAATAAGTTGAGTTCCATCGAGTTTTACAGTCAATAGTCAACTTCTTTGTACTTTCAATGTCTTCTTAACGTGACGCTTCAACAAATTTTCACTCTCTTTTGGGCAATGCTGGCCAATAAGTAGCACTCTCACAGATTCTTGCAATTGCTTGTCCAATCACCAATAATCCATCTTGAACAATTAGATTCAGAATATGCGCACAATAACACACATGAAACAATGAACCACGTAACATAAGTGAGGCACTTGGAAGTTCCTTTAAGATATCTTCAACAACTGCATCATTGGTGGAGCATTTATCAAGCGTCAATGTCGACAACTTTCTATCAATATTCCACTCATAAAAGCAGTCCATCAATGTCGCAACAAGCACATCTCTAGTATGTGGGGAAGGCACATATACAAATCTGCAACATTAATTATAAATAAAAAATTATATTAATATAGCTACAAAATCGTATTAAAAAATAAGAATAATAAAACCTTAAAAGATAATACCTTATGAGTCGACTTTATTAGACCCAGTTGTTGTCGATGAAGTGTGTTGTGACCGTCATATATCCTTTGTTTTGAAAGTTGGCAATCTACAAATCCGAAGTGATAGCAATCCTACTCTGGTTTTTGTTTAACAATTTCATTGTCTTCTCTTTTTCTACATCATAAATCCTGAATATGTCTTTCTTAATAGTGTTTCTGCTTATAGCCTTAAACAGTGGTTGCATGTCATTAAAAAATCTCCTAAATCTGTAATGATCAACCATG
The DNA here is from genome assembly GCF_008641045.1 of Pistacia vera. Taxonomy (NCBI): domain Eukaryota; kingdom Viridiplantae; phylum Streptophyta; class Magnoliopsida; order Sapindales; family Anacardiaceae; genus Pistacia; species Pistacia vera. The sequence goes on from NW_022196415.1 coordinate 284,972, forward strand.
CTCAAAGGATACTCATGTAAAACAATCATCATTGCAAGATCCTTCCTCACTGACTCTTGATCAAAATGATGTGAGGTTAAGACCATTTGTGACTTTGAACTTGAATCCTCTCTCGGAGTCATCGACAAAAACCTTCTGTGATACATCTCCGTACTTTCACCTTGGACAGATTTTATAATGTGAATGCAAGTGTCTTGTCCCATTTTTAGACCAACCAGCAACTTGTTTACAACAATAGTTACACTCTGCCTTTTCCTTGCCATGAACTTTAACTTTCTTGAAATGTTGCCATACAATTGGTTTTGTCCTTACAGTATTGTTGCTAAATAAATAGCATTAGGGGGGCCATCTTCTTCATGTGTTTCTTCCTCAGTATCTGTAATTAGAGATTGAATTTGGTTACTTTTAGTCGGATCCAGAGTCGACAATTTTTTCGATGAGTTACAAGGTAGATTCTTCTCCTCGTGGACCTCGTCTAAACTTTTTCGTTTACCAAGTAAAGAATTTTGAATTGACATGTTGAAACCTAAAAGAATGAACAAAAAGTATGAGTATCAATAAACAATTCATACTAACCATCAAAAATCAAACATATCGATAAAAAATCAATGCTATCAAAAAGAAACTAAATATAGGGGATAATATGTCCAAGAACTTTACCATATAATAATAGAAGGAAAAAAAGAACAAATTAAATTTTAATCTTTAAATTACAATTTATGTTGTCAAAGTTTGAACTTAACTATTAACGGATATCAACCTAGGAGGGAAAAATTAAAAACCCATATAATTTTTCATTTAAAAGAAACCCAAAACAGCTCAAAGTTTGATCTTGAAGACACATAAACAATTAAAGAGAACAAATATTTTTTAATTGAAATATAGAAATTTATGACCTACCTCTACTTTAATGGAGCCTTTTGATAAATTTCCTCTTCCGGAAAAACCCTTATTCTCTCTCAAAACAACTCTCTTTCCATTAAAATCACTGTTCAAAGATGAAGAAAACTAAAACAAGATAAGCCACTTAATTGTAAACAATTGACAGACAACAACTGCATACAATGCACACTGTGAAAGAGGAAAAATATGACATTAACAATCTTAGCATTCAAATAAAGTAAAACCAATATGCACTATACAAGTTGACGATAGCTTATAAGTACTTCTGAATTAAGTAGTCTTGTGTTAAAAAAACTACATTTGCTCAATTAAAGGTGAGTTTAAACCTAATAAGGCAAGCCAAACTCAATATATCAAAAATTAAGCTTCCAATAAGAATATTAGTAAAGTTACAAACAAACTCATAAAACCTCAACTGCTAAAGCAGAGCATCACGCATCTGGTGCAAAAAATTGGTCGCAATCAAGCTAAAGTAGAGCATCATGCATTTGGTGCAAAAAATTTTAAAAGACAATAGTGTTCGATAAAACAATCAATTGACAAAAGCCCAAATTATACAAACTTAATGAAAGTGCTTCTATGAATAATGTGACATTGATTATGTGTTGATTATAGTATTTGGCAAATGATACAACAACATGAAAGTGCTTAAAATAATTTACAATAGCCAATCAATTTAACTAAGAAAACTTGGAAAACAATTAACAAGAATTTGAGGTAACATATGGATTGTGTTCATTGTGTTGACTCTAAACCCACATTGATATTGGGAGAATAGCTGCAATTTTTAACACAGCCAAATATCAAGGAAAACTGAATTGTTTTGTTTGGGGGCTTTTAGAAGTAATTGAAAATATAATTGCCCAGTAAAAATCAACAAAAGCCAACTCACATGTGGCTAGTAAACAAATTATCTTCATTAAATATGGAGTTTATTACATAATCTAAACACCAAATTGCTCAGCAATTGGTATCAACACATAAAACAACACTCCAAGGAAAAGTCCAAGAGAAAGAAGAAAAAAATGGGGGAAAATAAGGGAGCACAAACCAAAGATAAAGATGGAAAAGTGACGACGAGATGGAATCAATGACAGCGAGATGGAATCGGTGATGGCGAGACAAACTAAAGATAGAGATGTAACAATGGGAGATGAAAATATTGGAATAGGTAAGTGGTGGTGGAATGGAATGAGATTAGGGTTAGGGTTAGGGAAAAATGGGTATATATATGCAGCATAATCTTGTAATTAGATATATAGTATAAGGGTAATTTAGTAATATTAATTGTATAATTATCGGGTCAGGTCGGGTTTGAAGACATACCCATGCTCGGCCCATACCCAAGGGCAGGCCTTAAAATCAATCCCAAGCCCAAGCCCAAGCCCAAGCCCAAGCCTATTAACATCAAGTAAAGCCCGACCTTTTCGAGACGGGCCAGGCTGGGTACCTGAAAATACTGGGTCCATTGCCATATCTAATCTCTAATAAACCTCCTAAATGGAATCTCTAGTTCTAGATGTTGATCAGTAGTCTAATAATTTGTCTCAACCTGCATAGGAGCATCTGCATCATTTAAATCCTATTGGTCATCTTGAACATCATGTTCAACATTTGTTGGCAAAACTGTGAAAGGTACTGGATCCAAGTCAATCAAACCATCACTATACTAGGGCACCACTTTCTCTAATTTCTCAACATCTTGTATAGTTTGATCTTCCATAAACACAACATCATGACTTCTTACAAGTTTCTTCTCAACTGGATCATACAACCTATAGCCAAATTCGTCTAAACCATAACCTGTAAAGATGCACTGTTGAGTCTTCATATCAAGCTTAGACCTCTTATCTCTAAGAATATGAACAAATGTTTTACATCCAAAAACACGTAAATGATCATTAGAAACATCTTTACCAGTCTAAACTCTCTCTGGTACATCAAACTGAAGAGGGACACAAGGTGTGAGATCAGGAACATGTACAGTTGTACTCAAAGCTTCACCCCAAAAGGATCCTGGCAATTACACCTGTGAAAGCAAGCATCTCACCCTTTCAACTAGTGTCTTGTACATCCTTTCAACCAACCCATTCAACTGTGGAGTTTTAGGTGGTGTCTTTTGATGTTGAATGCCCTATTGTCTACAATATTCATCAAATAGACCCAAATACTCTCCCTCATTATCTGTTCTAATGCACTTCAATTTCTTCCCAGTTTGTCTCTCAACCAAAGCCTAAAATTTTTTAAACACATCCAACACTTGATCTTTTGTTTTCATCGTATAAACCCATGACTTTCATGAATGATCATCTATGAAGATCACAAAGTAAGAAGCACTACTAAGTTTTTTAATCTTCATAGATCCACAAACATTGGAATGCACCAAATCAAGAATACCTTGTTTTCTTGAAGGAGAGGAAATCTTGAAGGAAACACTATTTTGTTTTCCTGCCTAGCAATAAGTACATCTTTTCAAATTTGCATTTTTCATTCCAGAGAGAAGATTCTTTTTAACCAATATTGTCAAGCCTTTTTCACTCATGTGGGCAAGTCTCTTATGCCACAAGCCTACTATAAAGTCATCCTCCATATCATTAATATTGTCTTTGCAAAGTCTTGTTTGTAATATGTATAAAGTAAAAAGCTTATTGCCTCGAGCCACAACCATGGTACCCCTAGTAAGCTTCCACTGACCATCACTAAAAGTATTATAATAACCCTCATCATCAAGTCTACCCATAGAAATCAGACTCAGACGAATGTCAGAAATGTGCTTCACATCTTTGGGGAGTAGACTATTATCATTATCCATTTCCAAACACACATCTCCAATACCAATAACCTTTGTCAAACCATCATTGCCCATCTTTACTATCCCAAAGTCGCTTGCAACATATGGAGTAAAAATATCTTTTCTAGATTTAGCATAAATAGAAGAACCACTATCAATTACCCAACTAGTCTCTTGGCTTGCAACATTTACAACATCATCATCATAGGGAATGAAGAAATCTTCTGAAGTAATAGTAGCTACTTGATCATTATGCTTGCCATCATCATTTTTCTCCTGCTTACTATTTTCAGGTTTGTTCTCCCTTTTTCCATTTATAGCAATATTTTTTTATATGCCTAGTTGACCACAGTAGTGACATTCAAGATTCTTGTACTTTGACCTTGATTTACTCCTTCTTTTACCTATACCATTTTGCCTTTGACCTTTACTCTTGCTTCTCCCCCTGTTTTTAATTACTAGGACCTCAGAATGTGATGATGAAGAACCTTGAGTTTTTCATCTAACCTCTTCATTTAAAACACCACCCTTGACATATTCCATGGTCACAATACCATTAGGAGCAGAATTTGTCAAGGATACACAAAAATTTTCCCAAGAGTCAGGCAAAGTAGTAAGCAACCAAAGTCCCTAAATATCCTCATCAAACTTTACACCACACTGGACAATTGATCAAAGCAACCTTGGAATTCATTCAAGTGATCCAAAATAAAACTCCCTTCCTTGTATCTCAAATTCATGGCTTGTTTAAGCAAGAACAGTTTGTTATTTCCTGTTTTTGAAGCATAAAAGGTCTCAAGTTTATACCACAAAGTCCTAGCATGAGTCTCATTAGCAATATGATTCACAACATTTTCTTCTACCATTGCCTACTATAGCCACACACTTGTTCGTGCTCAAACTCTTATTCTTCGTCACTTTTAGAATCAGGTTTTTCTAAAGCAAACATCGGCAAGTGTAGCCTTTTCACAAATAGAAGATCTTTCATTTTCCCTCTCCACTTATGATAATTTATTCCATTCAAACAAACCATTTTACTCAAATTTGCCTCTGTCATTCAAACAATCTACAACCTCGCTCTGATATCATTTTGAAAGGAAATAATACACTAACAAAATATTTCCTACTTGAATCAATCTATGAGGAGCAAAACCTTGAGCAAATATGCCTAAAAACAACAATCAATCAACAAGAGATACAAGCAATTTTACGTGGAAAAACCTCTTCGATGTAAAGAGATTAAAAAAACCACGAGATTGAATGATCCACTTAAATCCATATAATAAAAAAGTGTTTACAACAACCACAAATCACCAATAATATTCCATACTAAATTTAGAATTTTATCACAACTCTAACAAAGTGAAATACACAAAAGAGTTACGAAATGATAAAAGTAAAATCATCAGCAAAGCACTTGAAATGCAGGTTGTATAACTCCAAACTTGGTTGTTAAAATCAAAACCCAACCGTCCAGATTGAAGAGCCAAACGTCCTATGTGTTTTGACCAAAAATCAGATTGATAGGACTAGAGATGACCTTCTGATCGTTAGGTTGAAGAAGGATAGACAGATTATAAGTTGTGCAACTCAACTCTTTGATTTGACTATCTTTCTAAAGGCAAAACTCCACAAAAAGATGGTTATCATGAAACTGACCGTTGGATATGAAGATCTTGTTATCACTAACAACTCTTTGAAATTTGAGCAAAAACGGAGCAAGATTCACCATTGGATCATCGCTGGAATTACCTAGTGTGACTGCCTCTCTCTTACTTCTACTTATTTTTGTTGCTGTGAACAGTACCTACATTTTTCCACTATTCACCCACTGAAAAAAAATATATATTTTTCTCTTTCTTTTATTTTTGGACCCAAGCCCAACATCTCTTCCTCTCACCTACACGCCATTGACAACCTCTCACTTCATGCCATTGACAATCTAATTTCCCAACTCTTTCCTTCTCTCATCTCACGACTCACGTCTTCAAGATCCCTTAGTTTCTCTTGTGTATTTTCTCTACAATCTTGATATGCCAAAAAAACTAATAATGATAGAGAATTTTGGTGGATTTGTGAGGGACCGAAGAGGTGATGATCTAAGAATTATATATATACGTACGTACACATCCTTCTTTTACGAAATAGCTCGTAATTCATGTGATTGTTAAGTGATTTTGTGTTTGCTTGATTGCTTCTGAGAAGGGACATGTTTAGTTGATGGTTTAAAGGGAATTTTAATATGTTCCATCTTCCAGATTTGTCACACTCAATTTCATTGATGATTATTGATTTGCTTTTTGTATGGAGTAAGAACTTTTCTTTCAATCTCTCTTTCTTTTTGTTTTATTTAATTCTGTTTTTTTCTTTTGAATCGATTTAAGTTCTGGAGATTAGGAAACAATAATAATTAAAGATAGTTCTAAAAGATTTTATTGGGATATGTATTAAGGAATGGGATGATTTAGATCATTGGCGAACAAATAGCAGCACTCACGGCATCATTTTCCAAATCATTGTTAGGTAGGTTTTATACCATTATTTCATGTATCAAACTAAAATCCATATTGTTTCACCTGGGACTCAAATTCACAATAATAAACACAATCAAAATCAACTCAATGACCCGCAAAGATCAATAACACGGGGTGCTTAACGCTTTAGAGACTTAAATCTGCTATTTTGCCGAACTTCATAACCCAGCAGTCGTATGTAGAACATATGACCTCGCATTCGGAAAATCTGGACTTCATTGCTAAACCCTCAAACTCCTTCAGCATCCTCTCTTTTCCTCCTACGACAGCAGCCAACATAAGGAGATTTAGATCGCAGGCAATTTTGATGAAAGTTTATTATCAGGAGTCTCAGGAAGAATAAATTCCACAATGATTACTTTGCCAGAGTTTGGAAGAGCTTCCCAACAATTCTTCAGGATTTTCAAGCACAGTTCATCACTCCAGTCATGTAGTATCCACTGCACATTATGAAGAAAAAAAAATGAAGGAAGGTTTTAAGTACACAATACGAAGAGAAAAGAAGATATTCACTATGAAGTCTGAGGCGCTCTATGCATATTATGAGACTGACTTCATTTTCGTTAAAGATCGAATTGATCAAACAACTTTATAAAGATATTAATCAATCAAAATATACCAGAAATGGAGGAGCTAATTAACTTCATAAAAATGGGATCCCCTCCTTTCGGAACACTCAGAAACATATCTCCTCCCAAATGCTCTACACCTGCATCACCACAAGCCTTTCGATCAAGTCATAGACTAATAACATCAATTTATCTACGTTAATGAATTTATGGTAGCATCGATCACATATTTAATTATTGTCATGGTCTCTTACCTGGATATGAAGTGGCATCAGCTACAACATGAGACAAATCAAAATTAATACCTTTAATATGAGGATACTTGGAAGTGATAATACCAAGATTAATACCATTTCCACCACGCCCACATCAACTTACTAATGATTTCAAGCCTTCAAATCATTTGTAAATATCAATAACTTTCTTCATGATCAAGGTGGTGTGGCTAGACATTCCCTCATTGAATGTCCGACCAAGCCGCTGATCACTCCCATACTAATCGAATGACTTCATCCCATGTGCCCCGTTAAAAGGGTTCCACTTCTAGTATAGCATTGTTTAAGTGATACCTGATAACCAGTATCTATAATATAAGTTTTCTGATAGAACAAATAGTAGATGGATAGAATAAAACGTGTATAATTCAGTTTGATAACTCAATTATTATGATTATTCCAACTTCATTTTTCAGCAACTTTTCAAATTTAATAATTTATCTTTTAATTTTGAGCCTAAAGATAAAGAATTGATACAAAAAAAAGATAAATGGGATGATAGAATCATGTTTTTAGAGTTATGTGCTATGTGTCACTAACAATTAGCTATATAAAATATATAGAGTTGATACTATTACATATTGTGAGGGTGATTGTTTGAGATTATAAGTTGGTGTAACTAGCTTATAAGTTTTAAAATTAAGCTGACATGTTTGTTTATAATTTTTTTGTCAATCACGTTAACTACTTATCAATTAATTATAAGTATTTTAACCAAATACATAATTACTTAAAATTTCAAATGCTTATAAACTCAAATTAACCTATAAGCACTCACTACTTATAAGCTAATTTTTATAAATTCAACCAAACAGACTCTAAGTAGCAAGGGGCATTGTGATTTGTGGTTATCAATCTACTTTATAAAGTTGGTTGATATTACACACATTACGTTCCAGATAAAGATCATTAGTTGATATCAATTGATCACAAGGCGGGACAGTTGATTCAAAGTATAATACCTCTCTCAACTTGATTATTCTCTCCTGTTTTAACACGATAGTTGAGTATATCTTAGCTCACCAGGAGCCGTAGCATTTGGTCAAGCATGACAGGTGCGTCGGGGTTCTTGGTGGGGAGTCTACTTGCAATCTCCCAAGGTGAGAGGAAAATGCCACCGTCGCTGGAGGCGAAGATGATGTCTATGATGTTCAGCTCGATGGCTGATTTCAGGACCATTAGATAAACGACAGCATTTGCTAGCCTGATGGCTTCTTCTTCTTCTTCTTGCGACATGTCAGGTGTGGTTTACAAGTGTTCGCTACTTATCCACTTACAGTGGGTATTGAAAAAATAAAAATTCATAGCTCTCCTTAATTTTACCCAACATGTCAAATCGAGGTTTGTATTGTTGCAGTCAGATACTCAGGCTACTCTGACGGGCCAAAAATACATTGTTAGTCGATAACTTTTCGTATGAATGTGCCTACAGTTCAGTACTTCCTTCACTCAACTCCCCAGCTCATCAAAATCTGTAAATCTTTCCCCAACTAACAAAAAAATATGTTAACAAGCTACTATAGTCAAATTTATCCTCTCTAATTACATTGTGTTCTTCTAAATGGGTGACGTCTAACATTCCCACCCTCAAGGTTTGGCTAAATGACGATCTCCCCTTCTTCATCAAATCTTTTACTAAACAAATAAGGAATTTTATTTTTTTTATTATTTTTGTTTTGTTTACCTGTTTAATGTGAAAGAAATTTAAATGTTGTTAGAAAAATTCACAATAACCAAAGAAATTCGATCGACCTTAGTGGGATCGAATCAAGTAGGTGTGTGATTAATGATCAACCAGCTAATAGAAATGAACGAATGGTAAACAAGAAATATATGGGCTGTAAATAATAAAAAACAATGTAGAATTTTTCAACAGGTTCGGCGGGTAAGTGCCCAAGCCTACATTTTCCACTACTTTATTATTTAGTGTTCTATTTACACTTTAGGACAATTACAAAGATAGAAAGTGACAAATGGGTTCACAACGAGGTGCATTTTCGGGCTACGCTTTTACTTCTTCTCTCTAAGCTGACTTTTATCTTGTGTGAATGTGTTTTGCTGATTGAATCCTCCCTTTGAAATGGAAATGGTTGCCCTTTTTATACTTTCGTTGACAATGGTTGAGAGTTGGTAATTAAAAGGGTCCCTTTTAATCTGGATCTGTGTGATGCCTAGGACAATCAAACACTGTACTTGGATCAGTCAATCTGGATGGAGAAGTTTGTGGTTAGGGTGATGCCACATGGGTGGAGCCGGGCTGTTGGATTTGGGAGTAGTTGGTGGACAGATGGCATGCATCCAAGGGCTAAGAGATTCACCGCACAACATTAGGTTTGGTATATTGACTTAAATTGCAGAAAATTTAAACTCTTGGAGTTTATTATACTTGGAGTTGGGGGCATAATAGAGTCAACTGCTATCACTTACACCAGATCCCATAATTCCAACTTACGACATATATAGTTTAACAAAAACTCTTTCGACTGTATTTTTACAATATAACAAAACGTTTTTTCTAATTAATTCTCATGCTTAATTTCATATATAATCATAACACAAAAATAAAACAAAAAGTTATATCTGAACATGAGATAGACTGAAGAGCATTGTGGCTTTAAGAGTTTTAGATCGAATTTTTAAAGAGATTGGATACTCTTTAAATAAAATATAATAAATTTATCAATCAATTTGTCGATGAATTTTATTAAATGTGCCACGAAATAGTTTGTCTAATTTAACCCCCCCAAAAAAAAAAAAAAAAACTACCAACACACGCCTTTTTTATTGCTTAACAAAGGAGACACATACATATAGATATTATATTTATTGTCAAAAACACACTCACAGACACAGGGATTAATCACTTATTTTTATTATTTAACAATGAACTCCCTGGAATTCAAACCTTTATTATTACTGGTCACTAACATGACCCAGAAAAAGAGAGAACGCTTTGTTTTCATTATTGAGAAGGCTTCAGCATGTGCTCATTTACGGAACTCCAAGACCGAGCTATTGTATACAGGGCATATGACTTCACACTTGGAAAATCCGGATTTCAGAGCTAATGCCTCAAACTCTTTAAGTGTCCTCTCTCTTCCTCCTGGGTGCACAACCATCATTAACAGATCTAGCTCGCACGCAATGTTTGATGAAACAGTATTTTCAGGAATCTCAGGAACAACCAATTCTGTAATGATTACTTTCCCAAACTTTGGAAGAGCTTCAAAGCATTTTTTGAGAATTTTCACGCAATCTTCATCACCCCAATCATGTAGAACCGTCTGCAATTAAGTTTCATATATATAAATAAACTATTTACGCACGTACCTTCAAGAAAATGGCGTCGCCTTTTGGAACTTTTTTGAACATATCTCCACCAACATGCTCAACACCTACATCCATCACCAAAACATCATATTATCATCTGATAAGCAAATAAATAAAGCTTTTGAGTCGTTCCATCTTAGTTGATCTAGCAATGATATGATGAAAAATTTGAAGGTAGTTACATTTGATATCAATTCAACATCATTCATCGTTGATGAATCAACAAAGATGAATAGTTCACTAGAAAGTCAAAAAAATAACTTACGTAGCAATATCCTGACCCATAAATAAATATAAGAAATGCAGTTATACAAGTAGGATTACGAAGATATATACCTGTTATTGGAGGTGCATGAATTACGACATGAGGCAAATCAAAATTAACGCCTTTAATGTGAGGATACTTAGAAGTGATGGTACCAAGATTAGCTCCAATTCCACCACCCACATCTACTAACACTTTGAGGCCTTCATTTTGAAATCCTTTGTAAACATCAACCATCTTCTTCATGATCAAGGTTGTGTTGTCTGACATTGCTTTGTTGAATAACTGGCCATGGTTTGGGTCCTTTTCTATATATTCAAATGCAGATCTCAGTCCATATGCCCTACTGAAGGGGGTTCCACCTTCTAGGATACTATCACTTAGGTGATGCCTGACAACAAATTAAATTGCAGAAAATTTAACTCAACTCTCAAACAAAACGTACAATAATTAAATTCTAGATCTCAAAAGTGAAAAGTACCAGCCCTCAATGGTGACCTTGTCGTGTTGCAACTGCAACAAACTGGCAACCGACCCTCCATCTTCATTCTTAACAAAGAACTTGCAAATGGGTGCAGCAGCGTACAATCTTTCAACTTGTCCATTCTCTCCGGTTCTAACCTTGCATTTGAGTATATCATGGCTGGCCAAGAGCCGTAGCATACGATCAAGCAAGACAGGCGCCTCGGGCTTCTTGGTGGGAAGCCTACTTGCAATGCCGGAACGTGAGAGGAAAACGCCGTCACCGGAACCGGAGATTATGTCTATGAGGTTGAGCTCGATGGCTGACTTCATGACCATGGGAAGAACCGCGGCATTTGCTAACCTGATGGCTAGCTTGTCCACTTCTTGTTCTTGCGACATGGCCTTTATAAGTTGGAAGATAAATTGAAATCTCTGCACTTACTTATTTTTTCCACTTCACATCGTAAATTAACATCGATCTAAGTTGATATTTATAGTACATGCATGCAAACATCATAGGTAATTTATTCAATAAACCAAATATCACGTCGTTGAATTTTGTTGTGCCTAAAAAATCACACTGATATCAGTACCAACTAATAAGAGTTTAAGAAGGCTTTGTATCGTCCAAAAGTTGCCACATCATCCTAAGACAGAAAGGATACGTCTGTCACTAACCCGACAGATTCAAGTTTTATCTATAAGTGGATGAGAACCGTACACTTATCCCAACTTTATCAAAATAAAGTTTATAAGGATTAAAGAGTGGTCTCCACGTGTCAGGGCAACTTGCAAAAGTATTCATTATATTAACCTAAAAGGTGTATAAATGAGCACCGCTCTTCATGAAAAGGAGGGTTGGATATATGAGAGCTAAGGCTAGATTTGAGCTTCATTATTTCTTTCTGTAAGCAAAGCATTTCTTTATCTTTGTATGTCTTATAGACAATATCATAGAAATAGTCAGAGAACAATAAAATAACAATGGATATAGGATTTGATTTAAGCATCCGAACCATCATAAAAACATCTCTTATCAATCTATTATTTATGTTTCTACAACATATATAATCTCAGCACTATGTTCAAATCTCATAGATCCATCATGTGTAATTTTTAGGACTCTCTTAGTACTTTACACATGCAAGTCTTGGTATCAAAAATCAAGCATCAACAAATTTAATATTTCTATTTTGAAATCTTTTATAGTCTGAACTTAGATGCAGCAAGAATCTGTTGTCTACATAGACTAATTTACAAGCATTGAAGATCCTATCGAGACAAATCAATACACAGTATGTCACATGATTTAACTATTCAAAAGGAGTAATGTTATACTTACTCACAATCTTATTAACCTCATCTCTCGTGTAAATATAACAATATAGTATGGTACCATGCATATAGTATCTGTACTATGCAGTTGATTCAAAAGATACAGAGCGAAGAAAAAAGAAATTTGGAAAGTAATAACGCAAGTCTCCACATCATCAAGACAGACTTTGTCATGCCCTTTCGGCTTCTGTAAGAGTTACACCCCTTAATATTCTTCAGCCCGCCTGGGTTTATATTTGGGCTTCAACAGTTCAAGCAAACATCTTTGACATGTTCACAAGATATTCCATCATTCACCCAACGCACATCATGCCGTATTCTCTTCCCACACTCAACTTCTTTTTTAAATTTAAAATGGTTCGATTGACTTTTTTTTCTCACTTGAGAATTCTATCCTGTAATTTCCTCTCCAGACCGTTAACTCTCTACTCCTCTCACCTACACCATTGACAACCTCTGACTTCATACCATTGACAATCTAATCTCCCAGCTCTTTTCTTCAGTCATCTCACGTCATTAAGATCCCTTAGTTTCTCTTGCGTACTATGCCAAAAAAGTAATAATAATAGAGAATTTTGGTGGATTTGTGAGGGACCGGAAGGTGATGATCTAACAATTATATATCCTCTCTCTACTGAATAGCTCGTGTGATTGTTAAGTGAGTTTGTGTTTGCTTCTGAGAAGCGACATGTTTAGTTGATGGTTTAAAAGGAACTTTAATATGTTCCATGTTTAGTATCTTACAAGAAATAAATGTAAGGTTACTGCCTCATTCTCCAAGCGCGTCGCCTGTAAGGTTTTATTTAATGAAACAAAACAGAATTTTTAAAATGAACACCTGGAATTCTAACATCACACACTTCACAGTGACCTTTATTGCTGATCACCAACGTGAGCCAGAAAAAGAAATAATACATGGTACTAAAGACTGGGACTTGTGTTCATTACCTAGAACGTTTGGATATCTTCTCATTTGTTGAACTTCAAAACCCATGCAGCTGCTGTATACGGAGCATCTGACTTCACAGCTGGAAAATCCGGATTTTATGATAAGGATAGTTGAGTTTTACAAAGCCTGATTGAACACCCGGTTGAACCTTTGATCTGTTTCCTGATATTCAAATGCCTGTTGAACGGAATTCCTAAACATAAAGCAATTAAATATCTGTACTCAACCCTGGTTAAGTTATAGAATTAGTGCTGGATTAGGGCCACTGCTTGTTACAACGTTTTATTATTTTATTTCATCCAGTAAAGCAGAATTACTACAATGAACTCCAGGTTTCTTCTCTACATACTCCAAATTATCAATAATTTAACACAATGAAAGTAGCTTCTTGATCACCAACATGAGCCACACAGAGTAATAACACATGGTACTGAAGACTGGACTTTCTGTTCAGCATTAGGAAGCTTTAAGTATCAGCTTTTGCGGAACTCCATAACCCAGCTGTTGTATGCATTACATATGACTTCACACCCAGAAAATCCAGATTTCACAGCTAATGCCTCAAACTCCTTTTGAGTCCTCTCTTTTCCTCCTGTAGTCTGAGCCAGCATTAAAAGATCTTGCTCAAACACAATATGCGATGACACATTATTCATAGGAGTCACAGGAAGAATCGATTCCACAATGATCACTTTGCCAGAGTTTGGAAGAGTTTCACAACAATTCTTGAGAAGTTTCAAGCAATGTTCATCATTAAAGCCATGTAGTATCCACTGCGAATTTCAATGCATTATATGAAGAAAGAACAAGGTGTGATGATAAACAACTAGAAAGAAATTTCCATCTTAGCAGATTAACAGAAGTACTCAACGACAAAAGCTTACCTTCATGAAAATGGCATCCCCTTTTGGAACACTCACAAACATATCTCCACCCACATGCTTTACACCTGTACCACAACACAAACCTTTCAGTTCGTCATAGCATTTCTTCTCTGCTGAATTACATATGGTTTTTGGTGCATCAATTTACAGAACACAAACATCAAGATAATTCTTGCATTAGCATTGACAACTGGATTGTAATCAGACTGATGCCATATTGCATACCATCTCCGAATTGATGCATTTCAAAAGATCCTGTTTTATTCAAAGATGTAGATTATAGCTAAAATCAGAAGTGAGGAAATAAAATATGCAATTTGGTACCTGGATACGAAGGTGCATCAGCTAAAACTGAGGCAAATCAAAATTAATGCCTTCAATGTGAGGATACTTAGAAGTGATGATATCAAGAGTAACACCAATTCCACCGCCAACATGAACCAGCACTTGCAACCCTTCAAATCCTTTGTAAACATCAAGAACTGTCTTCATAATCAAGGTAGTGTGGTTGGACATAGCCCGATTGAACACCCGGTTAAACCTTTCATCCGTCCCCAGGTATTCAAATGTCATCATCCCATATGCCCTGTTGAACGGGATTCCACCTTCTAGTACAACATCATTCAAGTGATACCTGATAACCAAATAAAATCAATAGCCTGCCCTGAGTTCGTAACTACATATGAAATTAAAAGCCTTTCTAAATTATAATTAATCATTTGAAATTGGTCTTCAATATATAGAGTCAAATAAATGAATTTTAAGAAAAATATTGTAAAACTGCTACAAAGAGTGTGTTTTGTTGTAGTCATGTAATTATTAATAATTTGTTTAATAGGAACTATCGGCACATTTTGTTGCACATAAGAGAACTAGTGGAGGTATCAATTTTAGTAATCTAATTATTTATATGCATAAATGCTAAAGCTTCATCCAAATGTGTAACTTTAGTCGGAATTAGTGACCACTTCATCAATAAGGGGTTAGTCTATAAGGGGCGGCACACATGAGGTCATAAATTGTTGATGCTCGATTTTGGCACCAATTAACTGTCACGTGCGTATTGCTGATTGGTGGATTAACACACGTGATAGCTAATATATGGAGTGAAATAAATGCAAAGAAAACTTTTAAAGTGGTTCAGATGCTAAGGTAGCAAGTCCTACGTCCACTGATTTGTATTGATATTAGTGTGGGTCAGGTCGCAAAGCGGACTGACTTACAGAGGAGTTATGAAAAGTAAATGTGTTTACAAGGGAGAGAGAGAGAGTTTTTCAATGTTAAAATGGTCGAATCCCCTTAATGAAGGGGTCTTCCTCATTTTATATCAAGCTGAAGCGTGTAATTATCATTAAATCCATGGGTTGGTGTGATTGTCAGGATATAGTCCGGCTTTATGTCCCATTGCTCTCTTTCCAAGCTGATTTCGCATGATTTATTGCAGGGGAAAGGGACACGTGTGAGCTCCATATCATGTAGCAGGTCTGACGTGTGCGTGTTGCTCTGACGGGAGCAGATCACTCTTCACGTGACTTTCCCACGCCAGCCCTTATTTTCCCAGGCATAACATAAATACATTATTCTTGTATGATTGATATAAGAATTCGTAGCAAATACATTCATTGTACCCGGAGATGTAAGAAAATATTGCAATAAAATTGACTATGGACCATAAACCCTTTTTTTTCCCAAATACTTTCTAGATCGTTTCAGCTTTAACAATTTTGAACAACTAAATAATAATTTGAAAAAAGAATGCACCAGCTCTCATTGAAGATCTTGTCATGTTGTAACAAGAACAAAGGAGCAACAGAGCCTCCATCTTGATTTTTAACAAGGAATTTGCAAATGGGTGCGGCACCGTAGACTCTCTCAACTTCTCCGTCCTCTCCCGTTCTGACGGAGCACTTTAGTATATCGTAGCTCACCAAGAGCCGTAGCATACGGTCGAGCAAGACGGGCGCGTCAGGGTTCTTGGTGACAATCCTGGTGACGATCTCCAAAGTTGAGAGGAAGGCGTCGTCCGCAGAGGCAGAGATGATGTCTAGGAGGTTGAGCTCGAGGGCTGATTTGAGGACCATCGGAAGAATCACGACGTTGGCTAACCTGATGGCTAGCTTGCCCACTTCTTCTTCTTCTCGAGGTTGTGACATGTCGTTTTAGTGATGAGAGCGGAAGGGAATTTTACGAGTGATTATCAGTGAGTGAGCGAGCGCGAGTTTAGTGAAGGAAATTGTGTCCTCGTTGGCAGCCTGCAGTCTGCACCTAAGAAAATCACAAACACACCTAAAAAGGTCAACACTCAACATAATATCAAATTCCGATGCATTTTATTTTGTTTCCAACTTTAATATCCTTTTTCTTATTATACGTCCCTCTCCTATTTTATCGTCTAGTGAATGACCTTGGGGCTGGGGGAGGATCATGTTTGTTTCTACTTTTTACTCTTCCGAACTCGTGGATACTGCTGTTATAAATTTCAACTTCCAAATTCCAATGCATTCTATTTAGGCTGCGTGCGGTGGGGGTGAACAGTTTCGGATATCCTTTTTTTTTTTTTTTTTTTTTTAGGAATCAAAACTAGAATTACATAATACAGTTTCTCAACAAAAAAGAATAAGGACTGGAACCACATAGTATAGATTCTTAAATTCAAAGAACCGAAACTTAAAATACAAGTTTCGGTTCCTTTTCTGGGTACTTTGTAAAAAATCAATTACCTCTATTAGTTTAAAAAATTACAAAAATACCTTAAAAGTTTACAAATACACCTCTAACAAATTTTAATTACTCATTCATTTGTGTCCAATGTAACTCATAAATCCTCTAATCTTTAGGCAATACTTGAATTCAATCAATTCATTACAATTTACATAAAATTTCTCAATCAAAACCAAGACACAAATAATTATTCATCTATAAATTGATAATTTAATGTTATAAATTGTTAATGTTTATAATATAATATAATAATATTTTAATTAATTAAGTAATTATTTAATTATAATATAATGTTATAATTAATTAAATAATCATACTATACATGTATGATGTATAATGTAATGTTATACTTTCTCTGTTTTTTTTTTTTAAAATCATTTTAAGGGTGTAGTTTTTTTCCAAATTAAATGTCCTGATTCTGTCTTGTCTGTCTCCCTTCTCCACTTTTTGTCTGTCTCCCTTCAATATTTTTCCTTTGATTGACTGAGACTAATTAAAAATGTTGGGTGGGAGAGAGAAGAAATGTTTTGATTAAAAGTCATGTACACCCTTAAAATGACTTTAAAAAAAAAACAGAGGAAGTAATTAATTAAGTAATCATACTATAAATTTATAATATAATGTTACAATTAATTAGATTTTTTAACCATTTAATTAAGTAATGTACTAATGACTAATATAGTAAATTAATAATGTTTATAATGTAATGTTATAAATTTATAACTAATTAAGTAATCTTTTATCTATGTAATGATATAATTAATTAAGTGATCGTAATATAATGTAATATAATAATATTATAATTAATTACGTAATAATTTAATTAAGTAATCATTTGTTTATAATGTAATGTTAATATATTATAATTAATTAAATTTCTAATCATTTAATTAAGTATTGTGTTAATGTTTATATAGTAAATTAATAATGTTTAAAATATAATGTCATAATCAATTAAGTAATCATTTAATTATATAATGTTATAATTAATTATGTGATCATATTATAATGTAATGTTATAATGAATTAAGTAACCATACTATAAATCTATAATTTAATATTGTAATTAATTAAATCTCTAATCATTTAATTAATATACTAATGTTTATAATGGAATGTTATAATTGATTAAGTAATCATACTATAAATCTATAATTGAATGTTATAATTGATTAAGTAATCATACTTTAACTCTATAATATAATATTATAATTAATTAAATTTTTAATCATTTAATTAAGTAATGTAATAATGTAATAAGTTATTAATATTTATAATGTAATATTATAAATTTATAACTAATTAAGTGATCATTTAACTGTGTAGTGCTATAATTAATTAAGTGATCATAATATATTGTAATGTAATAATGTTATAATTTAATTAAGTAATTATTTAACTATAATATAATGCTTAATTAATTAAATTTCTAATCATTTAATTAAGTAATCATTTGTTTGTAATGTAATGTTATAATTAATGTTTATAATATAATGTCATAATCAATTAAATAATCATGTAATTATGTAATTTTATAATTAATTATGTAATCATACTCTAATTAATTAAGTAATCATACTATAAATTTTTAATATAATATTATAATTAATTTGTTTATAATAAAATGTTATAATTAATTAAGTAATCATTTAATTATAATAGAATGTTACAATTAATTAAGTAATTATACTATAAATTTATAATGTAATGTTATAATTAATTAAATTTCTAATCACTTAATTAAGTATTGTACTAATGTTTATAATATAATATCATAATTAATGTAAATGAATGAATTAAAAAATAATAGTAAATGAATTGAAATCAAGTTGAAAAGTAAATGCAAAGACTATTGTAAATAAATGCAATGTAAATTAAGTCAAGTGAATGTGTTGAAGAAACTTACAACTTTATTGGTTTGATAATTTGTACACAAGAGGAAATTTTCTCTCTCAAAGTGTTCGAAAACTTAAAACTTAATTTTTATGACTTTTTTGTGACTTCAAAAAACTTCCTCGCTTACAACGGAAGTGATCCATATTTATACTACATAGAAGTGGATTTCAAAAACATTTAAATCTGTTACATTATTACAGGAAAAAGATAAAGTTGTTGATAAGTGATAAGCTGTTTTAGATACGTGTCTTAAATTATTGAGGATCTGCTCTAAAAATAGCAAACAAAACGATAAGGCTCATTAAAGGATATCTTGAAAGTCTTACTTGTTGTCAGAGGAGATTGACAATTGCAATTTGCAAACTTTGGAGTCTTGAAATTTGTAATTCTTGTAGAAGCCACGTGCTGAAGGCTAGCTTGAAAATCTTGAAAAAGTCAGGTTATCTTAGAAAGCATTTATTGCTGCAGGAAAGTGATACAAGCATGTGGTAAAAGTCTTTATTGAAACTCTTTTTGACAAGTGTTGTAGGGAAGACACGTGAAAGATTATCTTGAAGAAGGTTTGATGTTTTGGAAAACTTTAAATTTTGCATAAAAATCTTGACTGATTTGCTTCCTGCCAAGAGATAAAGCCGACTGGAGAAGAATCTTATCAGCACCAAAACTTTTGAATCTTGAGATTTTTTACTGCCACGTGATGAAAACTTGAATTTCTTCACAAAGATAGTCTTGAAAAATCTTACAAATGATGAAAATTGGACAAAAGTAATGCTGGGTCATTGTTCCTTAATCATCTTCAAAGTGAGAATCCTCAAATTGAGAATCTTGAGAATTGCCTTCATAATCTTTAGATTCAACTAATTCAACGGCCTCTTCAGCTGTGACTAATTGTTGAATATAATTATTGTTTTCTGATGTTGATACTGAGGGTTTATTAAAAAGATAAGAAGCCCAATTACTAAATGGTTCTTGTGGATGTTTATCTTTATATTTCATAAGGACTTTTTTGGTACGAATTTCAGTTTCAAGAATAATTTTGTTAATTGCTTTTGAAGAAAAGGATAAGGCTTCGGCTAATTGAATTGGTGTTGGATTTTTAAGATATTGAGATAATGCCAAAAAATCATCAATATGGGAATCATGAAGAATTCTTTGCCAAATATCATTTGAAAACATATCTTTTTGAAATTTTCTGTGATTGTTTTTCTTTTGAGAAAGATGGTGGTTTTGGACAATAGTAAAAACATTTTTTGATTTTTGAAAATTGGTTAAAAGTGTTTTTTTTCATTAGTTTATTGTTGGGAGAGGAGTGCCCATCTTTCACTCAATCACTCTCTTTATCACTTAACTTTTTCTTTTCCTGTAGGATTCACGGGAAAGAAAATCAGGTAATGATTATTATGTCCTTTGATATGTTCAATTTCAAAGTCAAACAAAAGTATTGCTTGCCATCTGGCGAAAATTTGTTTTGAAACTATTTTTTTACATCTTTTCAAAAATAAATTTTGATGCAGAAGAATCTGTTCGATCAAGAATCTTTTTGATCAAATCATCTTGAAATTTTGTAATACATAAAACATTTGATAAACTTCTTTTTTGATGGTTGAATAATTTTTTTGAGCACCGAGCCGATCCCATAATGGAACCTAACTAACTTTCTTTATTATCTAATTTTTGTTTTAATATTCCACCATAACCTATATCAAAGGCATCAGTTTCTATAATAGGATAAGCGATGGATCCAATATACTAAGACAAGGAAAGAATTTAATTTTGGATTTGATTTCTCTAACTATTTGGGTATGGGATTTGGACCATGCAGAGGATTTTTTCTAAGCTTTGGTATAAGGGTTCACATATTTTTCTAAGGTCTTGGAAAACTCTGCTACATAATTAAACATCCTAAAAATCTTTGTAATTGTATTTTCTCTTAATTCATCAAAAATTATTGCGAATTCTATTGTCTTATCAATTGGTTTATATTTCCTTTATAAATTTCATGACCTAAAAACTGATTTTTGTTTGAAATAATTTCATTTTTGTGGCTGAAACAACTAATCCATTTCTTTAATAATTTCTTCAAATATTTTAAATGTTTTAAATGTTGATCTATTGATTCGAAAAAACTAAGACATCGTCAATATATACTATTGTAAAATGTATATAGGGATTAAAGATATCATTCATATATTTTGAAATTCTGATGAACATTTTTTAATCCGAAAGGCATAACGTTCCATTCATATTGACCAAAAGAAACATTAAATGCCGTTTTATATCTATCTAATTCATCTATTTGGACTTGCAAAATCCTGACTTCATATCAAATTTTGAAATATTGTTGCATTATATAGTCTATTAATTAAATCTTTTTGTTGGGAATGGGATACCTAATCCATTGTAATACTTTTTGTTTATATTTATAATTGATGACTAATTGGAACTCCTCATTCTTTTTCTGCCGCATTATTGACATAAGAGGCAGAACAACTCCATGGAGATTTACTTGGTCTAATTAATTTTTTATCTTGTAAATCTTTGATTTCTTTATGACAGTGTTCGAGTAATTCTTTATTCATCTGTATGGGTCTAGCTTTTGTTGGTATATTTTTCTCATCAAAGTTTTTAATATA
Organism: Pistacia vera; assembly: GCF_008641045.1. Taxonomy (NCBI): domain Eukaryota; kingdom Viridiplantae; phylum Streptophyta; class Magnoliopsida; order Sapindales; family Anacardiaceae; genus Pistacia; species Pistacia vera. The sequence goes on from NW_022196415.1 coordinate 306,522, forward strand.
GGGAAGACAGACTACATGTTGTTTTCTATCCCAAAAGGCGTTTGGAATTGTTGAGCATATGTCTTGTGAAAATCGCTTTTCTAAATTTTTAATAATTTCTTGAATTTTTGGAGTTTCTAATTGTTGTTTTATCCTTTCATGTTTCAATTCTTCTTTTAAGAAATGAATTTGTCTTTTCTTATAGTTAATGAGATTTATTTTTGATATTGATAAGTCTTTTAAATTATTAATATCTTTTATTAGTGGAGGATTAACAAATTTAAATGTTACTTCTTGTCCTAAAATATTTGTAGTAATTCCTTTATTATTTACTATAAAAGGATAAATTTGAGTGATAAAAGGTGTACCTAATATAACGTCTTGATCTAAATCTTTTGCTAAAATAAAGGTACTTTTAATACAAAATTTTTTTATACAAACATGAGCATTAGATAATTTATAATTAATGTTTAATTGTTGACCATTTGCTCCATATAATCTCTCTTTTGTTTTCTCATAATATTTTGTTGGAATTAATCCTTCTCTTACACAGTTTTGATCTGCTCCAGTGTCTACTAAAGCTTGTGTAATAATATCTAATTCGTGATTAATATTGATCCTAATGTAAACATGCCATTTTTGAAATTGAATTCTAGAAATTTCATTAATAAATGCTTCTTCAGTTTCTTTAATCTGTAATCCTGATTTTGAGGTTAATGGTTGTCCTACAGTTTGTTTGGAGGCTTTTAAACATAATAAATCTGTTTTGATTTCAATATTATTATTTTGTAATTCTTTAACTTAATTTTTCAGAATATTGATTTCTTCTTGTAAATCACTTAAAGTAACTTGTGTTGGTTTGTCGAATCTTTTTAATATGTCTTTTAAGTTATAAGAATCTATATCTTTTTATTTTTCTTCAGATAAAATTAATTCTTTAAGTTGTAATAAATATTCTCTTTTAATGTCTTCATTCTGAATTTTGTCAATAATATCTAATAAAAATTCCTTTGATTTGGTGATAATATTTATTGACTTAAGTCTAGATGTTGATATCATATTTATTGATTTCATTGGGTTACTATTATTGCAATTTTGTAAAGATTGGCTCTTAATATCTAGAGGATTTCCTACTAAAGAATTATTGAAGTTTGTGTCAAAGTTTTTGTCAGAATTGTCTTGACTTAGGCTTATTAATTGAGGGGTAAAACATTGTTGAGGTGGTAGTATTTCAAATGGTACTTTTGGTGTTAGATTATGTTGGGATTCTAATGTTAAGTTTTTACTTTGTTTTTTAGTGGGACATTTAAAAGCATCGTGTCCTTCTTGTTTACAATTCCAACATTTTTTTATTCTTTTATTTTTATTATTATAATAAGAAAGTTTTCTTTTTCTATACTTTTGTTCTATGATTGGGGTTGATTTTGAAAGGACATTAATGTTTGATTTAGAGGATGATAATTGACTAAGTTTTTTACTAATATTTTCTAGAATAGTGTTGTAATTATTGAATTTAATAATTTCCTGTTTTGGAATGTCAAAGGGTTCAAAAAATAGTTTAACATATTTTTGTAAATAAAGGGGTGTTGAAGTTGATGTTGAATTTCCTAAAGGTGTTGAATTTCCTAAATTTTCTACTATCTCCTTCCCTGGGGCTTTTGAAATCTTGGTGATTATGTGGATAGTATTATCTTCTATCCTATTCATTTGTTGACTAATGGTATGGAGAATTTGATTAGAGTAATTATTTTGAAGTTGAATATTTTTAATGTCTCTTAAAGTTGGTTGTTTTTTATCATCATCTATTCTATTAATTTTTTTAAATGGTGATGCTATTATTTCTGCTTGTTGATGTTCTATTTTAATTTCTTCTAAAGGTGGATGGACAGATGTAATATATTTGTTGATGTTTGCCAATTTTTTGTCGCATTAGTGGTAACAAAAATAGTTTTCTTTTCACTTAAATCTTGATAACATTTTCTATTTTCTAACCAATTAAAGAAATAAATATTTTGTTTTAATTTTTCTTGTGTATTGTACCATTCAGATCTAAGGGTATTTTGTTCTTCTGGACTAAATTTTGTAAAGAATATTTGTCTTTTTTCTTTATTATAATCTTGTAAGAATTCTTGTTTTAATAATTCTTTGTTAATTTCAAAAGGTTTTGTTATTGTGTTGATTTGACTATAGTTTCCTAATACTTCTGATTGTGTTGGTGAACTAGGTGGACTTGATGTATTTTCATAAGCAGGTTTTGGTATAGGAGGGGAATAATTTACTCCTACTAATTTACTTGTTGAAGTTGTTGACGAAGGGCTAGGTGTTGTAATTTCTTCAATCCTAGGGTTGTGATGATTTTTGTTAGTAATTATGGGTTGATTTTGTTCTAAGGGAGTTTCTCTAAATTTTAATCTTATTGTACCATCTGGTTCTTGTATTATTTGTTGTATCTCAGATTCATTTTGATCATGTAAAGGTTTTGGAGGGCATAATTTTTCTAATTTCCAATCTGTTTGTTTAATAATTTCATCCCAAGCTAATCTTTTTGGTGTAAAAGTTTTATGTTTTGTTTTGTCGGCTTCCATAATAATTGTATGTCCGGGTGGGGGCATCCTAATGGCTCTTGGACTAATTGTTGTTGTTAAATGTGAAGCCTTAAAGCAACACCAGTTAACTTAAGCCAAGAAAGTCCAAAACGACACCGTTGTGACTTAAACCGACACTCAATCTTGATCGTTGGTTTGAGAATAGATCTGACGGCTAAAGACTTAAGTTGAGTCAAACCTATAAAAGCTGATGACTCTTCAGTTTCGAAGTAACGCGTTTCTTCCTCTCTGTTTTGATATCTCTCTAAGTTACAAATTAGGGTTCAATATTAGGGTTTGCTGTGTGGGTTTAAATCTATGGGAAATCTGTCCATTAAGTTGTGTTTCTAAGTGGGGTGGGAACCTGGTGTAGTGTCCTTATTACAGATTGTAGGTTTACTATTGTTATTCTAAATCCTGGTTGATCTTGGTTGAAATCTTGTAAGAGAGAGAGTTTGAGGGTTGTAACTGTTCTTGATCGTAATAGTAAGTGCAGCGAGCATCCATATTTTGTAGCTCAATGTGGACATAGCTTGTTCAATATTGAACAAGTGAACCACGGTAAATACTGTGTGTTGAATCTGTTTGGTTTGCGTTGATTGTGTGTTTGTTGGTTGATGTTTGCTTGATTTGTTTAAGAGGATTTACAATAGTGGTATCAAAGCCTTGTATTAGGTCTAAGGTGTATCTAGGTTTAGGAATCTTGACGAATTCGAAAATTAGGGTTCATTAGAATTTGGGGGTTTTTCAATTTAAAGGTTCCTAGATCATGAGGACTTCAAATCTTGCTGAATTGTGGGATTAATTCTTGAGATTAGGTCACAAACACAATGGATCGACGAATTTTGGGCAAAATCAAAATTAGGGTTTCACTAGAATTTTGGGGTTTTCTTTCAAATTAGGGTTTTGAATCTTATTGAATCTGTTTAAAAGTATTTCGGTTGGAACACCAGTGACCACCTTAAAAACTACCTGGCAGTGCTTGGCAACCTCTGGTATAACAACGCCACATACTTCTTAAACTATTTTTTCTTTTTTGCCCTGTCATTATAGTATAATGAGAACTACTCGTATGGAGATCTCCCAATACGATGGGAAGATCAATTTTAATACATGGAAAAAGAAAATGAAGGCCTTATTATCTCACAACAAGGTCGGGATCGCCCTTGAAAAGGATGAGTCCAAATGGCCAGAAGAAAAGAAAAAGAAAAAGGCAGAAGTGGATGAAGAAGCATACAATTTGATCATTATGAACCTGTCAGACACCGTGCTACGAAAGGTGGATGGTGTGGAATCTCCAATTCCAATATGGGGTAAACTCGAGTCTTTGTATGCTCTTAAATTTGCCCCTAATTTAGCTTTCTTGAAAGGTGCTTTATTTTCTTATAAAATGGACATAGCTAAATCCCTAGATGACAATCTTGATGAATTCTTAAAAATGACCCTAACCCTAAAAGGTACTGACCAAGAACTAGGAGATTCAATCCTTGCTATGATTCTATTGAATTCCCTACCTGAAGAATATTTAGTGGTTAAGAATGCACTCCAGTATAGTGGGACAGTACCTAGTGTGGACCTGATTGTTTTTGGACTAAAATCTAGGGAATTAGAATTAAAGATCCAGAAGCATAATGGTAGCAATCTGTTTGTGAAAGGGAAAGTTAAGGTTGGGCAATCTAGTAAAGATAATGGAAAAACTCATCAGAGAAATGTAGGTTNCTAATCTAAATAATGGTTTTACTGCTACTTGTACTAATCTTATGTGTAAAAATTTATAGTTGTTTTGTCTATGTCTGTGCATTGCTTCTTCAGAAAGAAGTTGAATTTCTTCAACCTTTTCTTCGGTTATCATTATTGTGTCTTCTGTCGTTTTAATAGAGTAATCTGACATAAATTCAAAACTACCTATTTGATAAATTGTGTCTTTTTTAACTGGTGGTATGTTCCAATTATGTAAGTGTTGATCTATTTTTGCCATATTAATCTCTTGAGTGTTAATAGATTTCATTAATTCTTGATTATTATTAGTATTTTGTTGTTAATTATTGATTCTAATTGCATTACTACTACTACTATCATCTCGCTTACTGCTACTTTCTAATCTCCTTAAGAAATTAGACATCTCTAAAATAATTCTAACCTAAAAGTTCCAGTTTCTCTCCTAGATCACGGGACTACCAAGGTACTGGACCACCTCTGGGACCACCTAACACGGTTGACCAACAGTTAACAGGCTGACCAACACACCCTCCAGGCTGACCAAGCGCAACCTAGAATCAATTCTAGAGTTCTTCTAGATTAAAACTCTCTAGATTTATCTAACCCTTAATTCAATCAAGTTGTGAACAGTGCATGGATGAACAGTAATCTACAATACTGCTACAGTGCATGAACCGTAATAGTGAATAGTGATGAACAGTAATATCCTGTGAGCAGTAATCAGCTACAGTAACTACGTTATGGATGTTGTTTTGTGCGGTTTTTGATTTCTAATCACTACTTCTATTGACACAACTTTGGCTCTGATACCATATAAAGCAGGATCGTTAAAAAACAACGAAATTTAAACAAAATAATGTAAATGAATAATGTAGTAAATTATTAATATTTATAATATAATGTTATAAATTTATAACTAATTAAGTAATAATTTAACTATGTAATGCTATAATTAATTAAGTGATAATAATATAATGTAATGTAATAATGTTATAATTTAATTAAATAATTATTTAACTATAATGTAATGCTTAATTAATTAAATTTATAATCATTTAATTAAATAATCATTTGTTTATAATGTAATGCTATAATTAATGTTTATAATATAATGTCATAATCAATTAAATAATCATCTAATTGTGTAACGTTATAATTAATTATATAATCATACTATAATGAAATGTTACAATGAATTGAGTAATCATACTATAAATCTTTAATATAATATTATAATTAATTAAGTAATCATTTAATTAATGTTACAATTAATTAAGTAATAGTACTATAAATTTATAATCTAATGTTATAATTAATTAAATATTTAATCATTTAATTAAGTATTGTGTTAATGTTTATGTAGTAAATTAGTAATTACTAATATTTATAATATAATGTCATAATGAATTAAGTAATCATTTAATTATGTAATGTTATAATTAATTATGTAATCTTACTATAATGTAATGTTATAGTAAATTAAGTAATCATACTATAAATCTTTAATGTAATATTATAATTAATTAAAATTTTAATCATTTAATTAAGTATTGTACTAATGTTTGTAATAAAATGTTATAATTAATTAACTAATTAACTAATTATACTATAAATCTATAATGTAATGTTATAATTAATTAATTTTCTAATTATTTAATTAAGTAATATACTAAATGTTATAAGTCAATTAATTAAGTAGTAATCAATTAATGTAATGCTATAATTAATTATACTATAAATCAATTAAGTAATCATTTAACTATATGTAATGTTATAATTGATTAAGTATGATATTTAACTAGTAATTAAATTTATTAATGTTTATCAATTTATCATATATAATTAATTAATTGCTAATTTACTATCGATATACTTAGAGCTTGATAATTGAAGTAAATATCTAAACATATTATTATTCAATCAAATATACTCTTTTATATTCAAAAATGATTCTTTTAATAACATTAAAATACTTTTAATTGGATCATAATTCTATTTATACACTTAATTAATCAAAACTTTAATATTAATATATTAAAGTTTTTAATATGGTGTAGTTTATATGTAATAAGTATCATTGTATATTTATTTAATTAGGTTATTCTAAAATTTTAATTTTTTCTATTTTAAATTTTTTTATATGTAAAATAATGAAACCCCCCATTATTCACAAATATTTCATTGGAGCCTAGGATCCAAAACAGGTTTCAAAAATCAGTTTCAAACAGGTTCCAAATCGGGCACCTGCTACAAGTTCCAAGCAGGTTCTAAACTAGGTACCCGTTTCAGGTTCTTTTTCCCGATTCCGGTTCCGGTTCCTCCACACATAAGAACCAGAACCGGAACTGCACAGTGTCGATTCCAATAAAATAAAATCGAAACCTACCAGCATAGTATCGGTTCCGGTTCTGGTTCTACCCGCAGGTTCCGATTCTACCCGCTATCCATGCTCACCTCTGGCGTGCGATACACTTTTTTAAGTAGGATTAGTAAAGGAGTAAGGTGACATCCACATCTTCTCTTATAAATTTTTTCTTACAACATAACGTGGTAATTCATAATTAATTAATTACAATTTATCAGCTGAGATCATTACAAACTGATTAATTATAATCTATCACATCGAAATTATGAAAAAAAAAATTGTAAGAAGAAGTTGTAGATATAGCATTTTCCTTCGTAAAATCCTATTCTTAATATATTTTAGGATAATATTCTAATAATATGTTAGGTACATTATTAGAAAATATTTTTTGAAAATATTTAGATTATATTTTAACCTTTTATATTTGTTAATTTAATTAAACAACCCTCTACAATAAAAGTTTATAGCATACCAACCTATTTATCCTCTAAATTAAATATATTATTAATTTATTTATTTGAACCAATCAAACGTATTTTCTAAATATTCTTAATAATATTTAAAATAATTTTTTATTCTGTTAATATAATATTTTTTCATAATAAAATATTATAATACCCAAATATTTCTTTCAAGTAAACAATATAACGTGGAGTGTCCACTAAGTTGTTCTACTGAAGTCCATGTGCACTGTTTCCAGTGTCCTTGAATTATTGGTCAATGGTGGGACAATGGCCCAATTTTATTAAGAAAGAAAGAATCCACTTTCAAATCACCTCCATCCTTTCCGTAAACATGTGGGATTCCCAAATGAAAAAGAGTAGTATTTCATTACTTTTTAATTCTTAATGGATATATCTTCACAAAGACAAAGTCAAACGCTAAACCAAGGTAAATAAACAGACGAATGATGAGAGTTTGAGAGATAAAGATAATGCTTCATCGATACTGTTTTGGCAGGATGTCAGGTGTTTAATAGTGAGCTGATGTGATGATACATAAATGAATTAACTAGTGAGGCGCTCTCTCTCTCTTCTACTGTGAACAGTATCTACCTGTTCCACTATTCACCCTCCTAAAAAAAAAATATTTGTTAACTTTTTTTTTTTTTTTTTCCTTCTCTTTCTTTTATTTTTGGGTTTTAAGATTTTGGGTAATTCTCCACGCGAGCGAAACCCAAGCCCAACCATTAACAATCTCTCACTTCATACCATTGACAATCTAATCTCCTAACTCCTTCCTTCTCTCATCTCATGACGCACGTCATTAAGATCCCTTAGTTTCTCTTGTGTGTTTTCTCTACAATCTTGAGATGCCCAAAAAAGTAATAATGAAATAAGAACTTTTCTTTCAATTTCTCCTTTTTTTTTTAATTTAATTATGTTTTTTCTTTTGAATCGATTCAAATTCTAGGGATTAGGGAACAGTAAGAATTAAAAATAATTCTAAAAGATTTTATTGGGATATGTATTAAGGAATGTGATGATTTAGATCATTGGCGAACAAATAGCATCGCTCACAACTTCATTTTCCAAGTCACTGCTAAGTAGGTTTTATACCATTATTTCATGTATCAAACTAAAATCCATATTGTTTCACCTGAGACTCAAATTCGCAATAATTAACACAATCAAAATCAACTCAATGACCAGCAAAGATCAATAACACGAGGTTCATCGCTCTAGTCATGCAGTATTCACTGCACATTATGAAGAAAAAAATGAAGGTTTTAAGTACATAATACAAAGAGAAAAGAAGATATTCACTATGAAGTCTGAAGTGCTCTATACATATTATGAGACTGACTTCATTTTCGTTAAAGATCGAATTGGTCAAACAACTCTATAAAGATATTAACCAATCAAAATATAACAGAAATGGAGGAGTTAATTACCTTCATAAAAATGGCATCCCCTCCTTTCGAAACACTCAGAACATATCTTCTCCCAAATGCTCTACACCTACATCACCACAAGCCTTTCGGTCAAGTCATAGACTAATAACATCAATTTATCTACGTCAATGAATTTATGGCGGCATCGATCACATATTTAATTACTATCATGGTCTATTACCTGGATATGAAGGGGCATTAGCTATAACATGAGACAAATCAAAATTAATACCTTTAATGTGAGGATACTTGAAAGTTATAATACCAAGATTAATACTATTTCCACCACGCCCACATCAACTAATGATTTCAAGCCTTCAAATCATTTATAAATATCAATAACTTTCTTCATGATCAAGGTGGTATGGCTAGACATTCCCTCGTTGAATGTCCGACCAAGCCGCTAATCACTCCTGTACTAATCGAATAATTTCATCCCATGTGCCCCGTTAAAATGGTTTCACCTTTTAGTATAGCATTGTTTAAGTGATACCTGATAACCAGTATCTATAATATAAGTTTGAGAAGTGCTAGGGTTATAAAGACAAATACAAATGGGGCATACAAAGACAATTACTACCCTTGATCTTCATGATTTCTCTCTCTCTCTCTTCTTCCGTTCTTTCTTTGTTTTTTTCTTCTCTCTCATGTCACTTTGTAACCCTCTTTGTATAGGTTTTTGTAAGGATTGCATTTTTTTATAAGTTTTCTGATAGAACAAATAGTAGATAGATAGAATAAAACGTGCATAATTCTTTTTTATAACTCAATTATTATGATTATTCCAACTTCAGTTTTCAGCAACTTTTCAAATTTAATAATTTATCTTTTAATTTTGAGCCTAAAGATAAAGAATTGATACAAAAAGAACATAAATGGGGCGATACAATCATGTTTTTAGAGTTATGTGCTATGTGTCACTGCAATTAGCTATATAAAATCTATAGAGTTGATACTATTACATATTATGAGGGTGATTGTTTGAGCTTATAAGCTAGTCAAACTAGTTTATAAGCTTTAAAATTAAGCTAACATGTTTGTTTATAACTTTTTTATCAAACGCGTCAACTACTTATCAGTCAATTATAAGTATTTTAACCAAATACATAACTGCTTAAAATTTCAAATGTTTATAAACTCAAATTAACTTATAAGCACTAACTACTTATAAGCTAATTTTCATAAGCTCAGTCAAACAGACTCTAAATAGCAAAGGGCATTCTGATTTGTGGTTATCAATCTACTGTATAAAGTTGGTTGATATTACACACATTATGTTCCAGATAAAAGATCATTAGTTGATATCAATTGATCACAAGGCGGGACAGTTGATTCAAAGTATAATATAGACAATAACAAAGGACCAACAAACCCTTCATCTCGATTCTGAGTAAGGAACTTGCAAATAGTCAGCAACGTACCCTCTCTCAATTTGACTATTCTCTCCTGTTTTAACATGATAGTTGAGTATATCATAGCTCACCAGGAGCCGTAGCATCTGGTCAAGCATGACAAGTGTGTTGGGGTTCTTGGTGGGGAGTCTACTTGCAATCTCCTAAGGTGAGAGGAAAATGACGCCTTCGCTGGAGGCGAACATGGTGTCTATGATGTTCAGCTTGATGGCTGATTTCAGGACCATTAGATAAACGACAGCATTTGCTAGCCTGATGGCTTCTTCTTCTTGTTGTTGCAACATGTCAGGTGTAGTTTACAAGTGTTCACTACTTATCCATTTACAGTGGGTATTTTATCAAGGGTATTAAAAAAAGAGAAATACTAGTCTTACAAAGATGCATACAAAGAGGGACATACAAAGACAAATCCTACCCTTAATCATCTTTGTGTACCCTTAATCATAATTGTCTTTCTCTCTCTTTCTTTTTCCCTTCTTTCAAGGATTGAATTCATCTTTGTGTACCCTTCTTTGTATGCATCTTTGTAAGTGTAACATTCTTTTTAAAAAAATAAAAATTCATAGCTCTTCTTAATTTTAACCCAACATGTCAAATCAGGGTTTGTATTGTTGCAGTCAGGTACTCAAACTAATCTAACGGGCCAGAAATACATTGTTAGTCGATACTCGATAGCTTTTCGTATGAATGTGCCTACAGTTCAGTACTTGCTTCACGTAACTCCCCAGATCATCAAAATCTGTAAATATTTCCCCAACTTACAAAAAATCTGTTAACACGCTACTATAGTCAAATTTATCCTCGCTACGTACATTGTGTTCTTCTAAATGGGTGACGTCTAACATTTCCAGTCCCATCCTCAAGGTTTGGCGAAATGATGATCTCTCCTTCTTCCTCAAATCTTTTACTGAATAAATAAGGAAATTTTTTTTTTTAATATGTTTAATGTGAAAGAAATTTAAGTGTTGTTAAGAAAATTCGCAACAATAAAAAAGATTCGATTGACTTTTGTAAGATCGAATCAAGTGGGTGCATGATTAACGATAAATCAGCAAATGGAAATGAACTAATAGTAAACAAGAAATACATGGGCTGAAAATAATAAAGAACAATGTAGAAGTTTTCAAGAGGTACGGCGGGTAAGTGCCCAAGCCTACGTTTTTCACTATTTTATTGTTTGGTGTTCTCTTTACACTTAGGACAATTACAAAGATAGAAAGTGAGAAATGGGTTCACAGCGAGGTGCACTTTCGGGTTACTCTTTTACTTTTTCTCTCTAAGCTGACTTATATCTTGTGTGAATGTGTTTTGCTGAATGAATCCCCCCTTTGAAATGGAAATGGTTCCCCTTTACATATTTTCGTTGACAATGGTTGAGAGTTGGTAATTAATAGATTCCCTTTTAATCTGGATTTGTGTCAGGTGTGTGATGCCGAGGGCAATCAAACACTGTACTTGGATCAGTCAATCTGGATGGAGAAGTTTGTGGTTAGGATGATGCCACATGGGTAGATCCTGGCTGTTGGATTTGAGAGTAGTTGGTGGACAGATGGCATGCATCCAAGGGCTTAGAGATTCAACGCACAACATTAAGTTTGGTATATTGACTTAAATTGCAGCAAATTTACTCTTGGAGTTGGGGACATAATAGAGTCAACTGCTATCACTTACGCCAGATCCCCAAATTCCAACTTACGACATATATAGTTTTACAAAAACTCTTTCGACTGTATTTTTACAATATAACAAAACATTTTTTCTAATTAATTCTCATGTTTAATTTCATATAGAATTATAACACAAAAACAAAACAAAAAGTTATATCTGAACATGAGATAAACTGAAGAGTATTACGGCTTTAAGAGTTTTAGATCGAATTTTTAAAGAGATTGGATACTCTTTAATTAAAATATAATAAATTTATCAATTAATTTTGTCAATGAATTTTATTAAATGTGCCACGAAATAGTTTGTCTAATTTAACCGGAAAAAAAAAAAAAAAAAAAAAACTACCAACACACGCCTTTTTTATTGCTTAACAAAGGAGACACGTACATATAGATATGGTAATTAATATTACATTTATTGTAAAAAACACACACTCACAGACACAGGGATTAATCTCTTATTTTTATTACTTAACAATGAACTCCCTGGAATTCAAACCTTTATTATTACTGGTCATTAACATGAGCCAGAAAAAGAGAGAACACCTTGTTTTCATTGTTGAGAAGGCTTCAGAATGTGCTCATTTACGGAACTCCAAAACCCAGCTGGTGTATACAGGGCATATGACTTGACACTTGGAAAATCCGGATTTCAGAGCTAATGCCTCAAACTCTTTAAGTGTCCTCTCTCTTCCTCCTGGGTGCACAACCATCATTAACAGATCTAGCTCGCACGCAATGTTTGATGAAACAGTATTTTCAGGAATCTCAGGAACAATCAATTCTGTAATGATTACTTTCCCAGACTTTGGAAGAGCTTCAAAGCATTTTTTGAGAATTTTCACGCAATCTTCATCACCCCAATCATGTAGAACCGTCTGCAATTAAGTTTCATATATATATATATATAAACAAATTAAAACAACTACACACTCGCTTATATGTGAAGAATAAACTATTTACGCACGTACCTTCAAGCAAATGGCGTCGCCTTTTGGAACTTTTTTGAACATATCTCCACCAACATGCTCAACACCTACATCCATCACCAAAAACATCATATTATCATCTGATAAGCAAATAAATAAAGCTTTTGAGTCGTTCCATCTTAGTTGATCTAGCAATGATAAGATGAAAAATTTGAAGGTAGTTACATTTGATATCAATTCAACATTTTTCATCGTTGATGAATCAACAAAGATGAATAGTTCACTGGAAAGTCAAAAAATAACTTACGTAGCAATATCCTGACCCATAAATAAATATAAGAAATGCAGTTATATAAGTAGGATTACGAATATATATACCTGTTATTGGAGGTGCATGAGCTACGACATGAGGCAAATCAAAATTAATGCCTTTAATGTGAGGATGCTTAGAAGTGATGGTACCAAGATTAGCTCCAATTCCACCACCCACATCTACTAACACTTTGAGGCCTTCATTTTGAAATCCTTTGTAAACATCAACCATCTTCTTCATTATCAAGGTTGTGTAGTCTGACATTGCTTTGTTGAAGAACTGGCCATGGTTTGGGTCCCTTTCTATATATTCAAATGCAGATCTCAGTCCATATGCCCTACTGAAGGGGGTTCCACCTTCTAGGATACTATCACTTAGGTGATGCCTGACAAGAAATTAAATTGCAGAAAATTTAACTCAACTCTCAAACAAAACTTACAATAATTAAATTCCAGATCTCAAAAGTGAAAAGTACCAGCCCTCCATGGCGGCCTTGTCGTGGTGCAACTGCAACAAACTAGCAACTGACCCTCCATCTTCATTCTTAACAAAGAACTTGCAAATGGGTGCAGCAGCGTACAATCTTTCAACTTGTCCATTCTCTCCGGTTCTAACCTTGCATTTGAGTATATCATGGCTGGCCAAGAGCCGTAGCATACGATCAAGCAAGACGGGTGCCTCGGGGTTCTTGGTGGGAAGCCGACTTGCAATGTCGGAACGTGAGAGGAAAACGCCGTCACCGGAGCCGGAGATTATGTCTATGAGGTTGAGCTCGATGGCTGACTTCATGACCATGGGAAGAACCGCGGCGTTTGCTAACCTGATGGCTAGCTTGTCCACTTCTTGTTCTTGCGACATGGCCTTTATAAGTTTGAAGATAAATTGAAATCTCTGCACTTACTTCCACTTCACATCGTAAATTAACATCGATCTAAGTTGATAGTTATAGTACATGCATGCAAACATCATAGGTAATTTATTCAATAAACCAAATAACACGTCGTTGAATTTAATATTTCTATTTTGAAATCTTTTATAGTCTGAACTTAGATGCAGCAAGAATCTATTGTCTACATAGACTAATTTACAAGCATTGAAGATCCTATCGAGACAAATCAATACACAGTGCGTCACATGATTTAACTATTCAAAAGATAGAAAGCGAAGAAAAAAGAAATTTGGAAAGTAGTAACGCAAGTCTCCACATCATAAAGACAGACTTTGTCATGCCCTTTCGGCTTCTGTAAGAGTTACACCTTGGTGATGCGTGATTTTAATACCAACTAATCAATGCGTAACATTGATTAGTCAAGATACATACGTGATTATGGATAGAATGTAGAATAAATGTAATGAGAGCTTTTTAAAGTGGTTCGGATACTAAGGTGCAAGTCCTACGTCCACTAATCTATATTAGTATTGTAGGTCAGGTCGCAACAGCAGACTGACCTACAAATGATTAGGGAAAAAATAAATACAGAGTTTACAAGAGAGAGAGAGAGAGAGAGAGAGAGAGAGAGAGTTAGTTCAGAGTGCAAAAATAGCCGAATCCCCTTAATGAAGGGGTCTCACTCTTTTTATAGCGAGATGAATACAAGTAATCATCATTAAATCCATGGGTTGGTGTGAATGCTAGGACTAAATCCGGCTTTATGTCACATTACCCTCCTTCCAAGCTGATTTCACGCGATTTGGAGCAGGGAGTGGACACGTGGGAGCTCCACGGCGTCTTGCAGGTGTGACATCCACTTACCGTTCTGACGGGAGTAGGTCACACTTCATCACGTGATTTCCCACGTCAGCCCTTGATTTCCCAGGCATAACACACCCCTTAATATTCTTCAGCACGCCTGGGTTTATATTTGGGCTTCAACAGTTCAAGCAAACATCTTCGACATGTTCACAAGATATTCCATCATTCACCCAACACACATCATGCCGTATTCTCTTCCCATACTCAACTTCTTTTTTAAATTTAAAATAGTTCAATTGACTTTTTTTTCTCACTTGAGAATTCTATCCTGTAATTTCCTCTCCAGACCGTTAACTCTCTACTCCTCTCACCTACACCATTGACAACCTCTCACTTCATACCATTGACAATCTAATCTCCCAGCTCTTTTCTTTCAGTCATCTCACGTCATTAAGATCCCTAAGTTTCTCTTGCGTACTTGCAAAAAAAGTAATAATAATAGAGAATTTTGGTGGATTTGTGAGGGACCGGAAAGGTGATGATCTANCAGTGGTTGTTTTCTTCTAGGTATGTGGTTGAAATGTGATGGTGGTTTTGCGGTGACAGAGAATAATTGGTTGTGTGTGTTTGGTGAGAAGAGTTGCTTGGTTGGTGTTTGGGTTGATGGCAGATTGATTGTTTGGTTGGAGATGGCTGGAGTTGAAAGGTTGGATTAGTTTCCGATGGGAATTTTTTTCTGGGTACTTGTTGTTTGCTACGGCCAGGATTGGTGGTTGGGCTTGACTGAGTTTAGTGTTTGGGTTGACGACAGCTGGAGGGATGATACTGGCCGGTAAATTTTCCGATGGTTGCTCTGTGATGAGCAATTATTTAGATCAGAGAGCTTGGCTCTAATACCATGTTTGCATGAAGAATTACAACTCTTTTTAATTCATATATATTTATACTCATGATTACATGTTTTTATAGATAAAATATACTTTACGTAATCTCTTAATTATGTCAATATAATATATTGATATAATTATATAATTAAAAAATTATAGGCTATCAAATACATTATGAATATCCTAAAACTAACATAATTGAGAGATTATGATATATTCTTGAAATATTCAATAAATCTCAACATATATCATCTCTCTCTCTACTGAATAGCTCGTACTTCGTGTGATTGTTAAGTGAGTTTGTGTTTGCTTCTAGAAGCAACATGTTTAGTTGATGGTTTAAAGGAAATTTTAATAACTTCCATGTTTAGTATCTTATAAGAAATAAATGTATGAAATGTAAGGTTATTGTTTCATTTTCTAAGCGCGTCGCTTGCAAGGTTTTATTTAATGAAACAAAACAGAATTTTTAAAATCAACACCCTAGAATTCTAACATCACACACTTTAGAGTGATGTTTATTGCTGATCACCAACGTGAGCCAAAAAGAGAAATAATATATGGTGCTAAAGACTGGGACTTGTGTTCATTACCTAGAACGTTTGGCAATCTTTATAGTTAGGGCAATTACAAAGATAGTAAGTGACAAATGGGTTCACAACGAGGTGAACTTTCCGGCTACTCTTTTACTTTTCTCTCTAATTTGACTTCTATCTTGTGTGAATGTGTTAAGAGTTGGTAATTAATAGAGCCCCTTTTAATCTGGATTGGTGTCAGGTGTGTGATGCCTAGGACAATTAATCAAACACTGTACTTGGATCAGTCAATCTGGATAGAGAAGTTTGTGGTTACGGTGGTGCCACATGGGTGGATCCTGGCTGTTGGATTTGAGAGTAGTTGGTGGCAGATGGCATGCAGCCAAGGGCTAAGAGATTCACCGCACGGCATTAAGTTTGGTATATTGACTTAAATTGCAGAAAATTTACTCTTGGGGTTCATTATACTTGGAGTTGGAGACATAATAGAGTCAACTGATCCCGTAATTCCAACGTACGACATATATAGTTTTACAAAAACTCTTTCGACTGTATTTTTACAATATAATAAAACATTTTTTTCTAATTAATTCTCCTGTTAAATTTCATATATAATTGTAACACAAAAATAAAACAAAAAGTTATATCTGAAGCATTGTGGCTTTAAGAGTTTTACATGAAATTTTTAAAGAGATTGGATACTTTTTAAATAAAATATAATAAATTTATCAATCAATTTTGTCAATGAATTTTATTAAATGTGCCACGAAATAGTTTGTCTAATTTAACCGGAAAAAAAAAGAAACAAAAAAACTACCAACACATGCCTTTTTTATTGCTTAACAAAGGAGACACGTACATATAGATATGGTAATTAATATTACATATATTGTAAAAAACACACTCACAGACACAGGGATTAACCTCTTATTTTTATTACTTAACAATGAACTCCCTGGAATTCAAACCTCTATTATTATTCGTCACTAACATGAGCCAGAAAAAGAGAGAACACTTTGTTTTCATTATTGAGAAGGCTTCAGAATGTGCTCATTTACGGAACTCCAAAACCGAGCTATTGTATACAGGGCATATGACTTCACACTTGGAAAATCCGGATTTCAGAGCTAATACCTCAAACTCTTTAAGTGTCCTCTCTCTTCCTCCTGGGTGCACAACCATNAATGCGTTACGGCACAGATCCGATCGGTCTGTGCCGTAACGAAATTTTTCGGCCAGATTCCGACAGTGGCGGCCGGAATCTGACACTGCAGGTGGTGGGGGTGTTTTTGTCATTTTATATAGTAGGGTCTTTAATTAAATTAGTAGACCTATGGGCTTTTTCATAAATTTTTCAAATTTACCTCGTAATACTCCCCTATCCAACAATCCAATATTATCCTCAAAATCCTATCCAAAATACTACACCAAACGCACCCATAGATTCCCAAAAAAAGAATTAGAATCGAAATTGTATAGTATAGTACAGGTTCTTAAATTCAAAGAACTAGAACCTAAAATGCAAGTTCCGGTTCCTTTCTCGGGTATCCTATAAAAAATCAATTACCCCTTATTAGTTTAAAAAATTATAAAAATACCTTAAAAGTTTATAAATACATTCCTAAAAAATTTTGATTACTCATTCATTTGTGTCCAATGTAATTCATAAATCCTCTAATCTTTAGGCAATACTTGAATTCAATCAATTTATTACAATTTATATAAAATTTCTCAATCAAAACCAAGACACAAACAATTATTCATCTATAAATTGTTAATTTAATGTTATAAATTGTTAATATTTATAATGTAATATAATAATATTGTAATTAATTAAGTAATTATTTAATTATAATATAATATTATAATTAATTAAATAAACATACTATATATGTATAATGTAATGTTATACTTCCTCTGTTTTTTTTTTTTTTTTAAAGTTGTTTTAAGGGTATAGTTTTTTTCCAAATTAAATGTCGTTGTTCTGTCTTGTCTGTCTCCCTTCTCCACTTTTCGTCTGTCTCCCTTCAATATTTTTCCTTTATTGACTGAGACTAATTAAATATGTTGGGTGGGAGAGAGAAGAAATGTTTTGATTAAAAGTCATATACACCCTTAAAACGACTTTTAAAAAAAAATAGAGAGGGTAATTAATTAAGTAATCATACTATAAATTTATAATATAATGTTACAATTAATTAGATTTTTTAACCATTTAATTAAGTAATGTACTAATGACTAATGTAGTAAATTAATAATGTTTATAATGTAATATTATAAATTTATAACTAATTAAGTAATCTTTTAACTATGTAATGATATAATTAATTAAGTGATCATAATATAATATANACTTGCAATGTCGGAACGTGAGAGGAAAACGCCGTCACCGGAGCCGGAGATTATGTCTATGAGGTTGAGCTCGATGGCTGACTTCATGACCATGGGAAGAACCGCGGCGTTTGCTAACCTGATGGCTAGCTTGTCCAGTTCTTGTCCTTGCGACATGGCCTTTATAAGTTTGAAGATAAATTGAAATCTCTGCACTTACTTATTTTTTCCACTTTACATTGTAAATTAACATCGATCTAAGTTGATATTTATAGTACATGCATGCAAACATCATAGGCAATTTATTCAAAAAACCAAATAACACGTCGTTGAATTTAATATTTCTATTTTGAAATCTTTTATAGTCTGAACTTAGATGCAGCAAGAATCTATTGTCTACATAGACTAATTTACAAGCATTGAAGATCCTATCGAGACGAATCAATACACAGTGCGTCACATGATTTAACTATTCAAAAGATAGAAAGCGAAGAAAAAAGAAATTTGGAAAGTAATAACGCAAGTCTCCACATCATCAAGACAGACTTTGTCATGCCCTTTCGGCTTCTGTAAGAGTTACACTCCTTAATATTTTTCAGCCCGACTGGGTTTATATTTGGGCTTCAACAGTTCAAGCAAGCATCTTTGACATGTTCACAAGATATTCCATCATTCACCTAACACACATCATGCCGTATTCTCTTCCCACACTCCAACTTCTTTTTTAAATTTAAAATAGTTCAATTGACTTTTTTTTCTCACTTGAGAATTCTATCCTGTAATTTCCTCTCCAGACCGTTAACTCTCTATTCCTCTCACCTACACCATTGACAACCTCTCACTTCATACCATTGACAATCTAACCTCCCAGCTCTTTTCTTTCAGTCATCTCACGTCATTAAGATCCCTTAGTTTCTCTTGCGTACTTGCTAAAAAAGTAATAATAGAATTTTGGTGGATTTGTGAGGGACCGGAAAGGAGATGATCTAACAATTATATATCCTCTCTCTACTAAATAGCTCGTAGTTCGTGTGATTGTTAAGTAAGTTTGTGTTTGCTTCTGAGAAGCGACATGTTTAGTTGATGGTTCAAAGGGAATTTTAATATGTTCCATGTTTAGTATCTTACAAGAAATAAATGTATGAAATGTAAGGTTACTGCTTCATTCCCCAAGCGCATCGCCTCTAAGGTTTTATTTAATGAAACAAAACAGAATTTTTAAAATGAACACCTAGAATTCTAACATCACACACTTCACAGTGACCTTTATTGCTGATCACCAACGTGAGCCAGAAAAAGAAATACCACATGGTACTAAAGACTGGGACTTGTGTTCATCACCTAGAACGTTTGGAAATCTTCTCATTTGTTGAACTTCAAAACCCATACAGCTGCTGTATACGGAGCATATGACTTCACAGCTGGAAAATCCGGATTTTATGATCAGGATAGTGGAGTTTTACATAGCCTGATTGAACACCCGGTTGAACCTT